>NW_027529634.1:1071598-1074524 GCF_008692635.1 Crocuta crocuta
TATCTCATAAAAATAAATAAAAAATATTTAAAAAAAAAAAAAATAAAAAAAAAAATAAAAGTATGAATAAACAATAATAGAGTTGCTGCTCAAAAGAAAACCAAATTTTCAAGTGGTAGAAGAGATTTTTGATATATCAAGTTCTGTATATAGTGTTGTTTAGATACTACATAAAAATTAAAAGCAAATTCTTCACTTAGAGAAATGTTTTCCCCTATGTCAATGTGCAAAGCTTCCAAGAATGTTCTATCATTATAAAGGTGTTTATATTTTTATTTAATGCATCCCTCCAATTATAGATTTGGCAGAGATTACTCTCCTTGCCAACACTTTAACAGAATCAAAGCAAACTGGATTTGAACATTTATGATTTAACTTCTACCCACTTGTTGAAAGGAAGCCCTCCACCCACTCTAGTCTTATCAAAGTACTTTTACTTCTCAGAAAGCATCATACTCGTGACTCTGGGCCTTTGAATATATTCTTCTGTGTTCTTGGAAACCTTCCTTTCCCTGTTGTGCTTGGCTTCCTTCTATTCATTCTTCAGGACTCAGTCTAAAAATTACTTCCTCTACAAGTCTTCCATGGTCCTCTATGCCAAATCCCATTAAAATATCACAGAAAATATCCATACTACATATAACTTAAGGTTCTTTAACACATGTAGTCTAGCACTTCCCCCACTCTGTGGTGACACTTTTACTTGTAGAATCTCTTGCTACAGCCTCTGGGAACTGGCTGGAACCTGTCTTATTGATTCCTATGTTTTCAGTGGCTAACATAATGCTTGACAGAGTAGGCTTTTGATAAATTTGTGCAGAATATAAGATTTAGTCTGACTTGGAAAGGGTGAAAAATGTAAAGTGAAATTTGTATTTACAGGTTTTGATCATCTATAACATTAAATCCCCTCACAACTTTCAATCATATTATTGGCAATGACATTTATAAAACAGGTATTAGCTATCACTATTTAATATGCTTCATCTTGGCATATCTTTATTTCAAACATTGGAGCTCTCTTCTTCCTCCATATAGGCACTGGAAAGTATCTTAAACAGATTAATAACTCCCAAAAATATAATTATAGTCTAGACCTCTCATCAGAGCCCCAGATCCCTTTATCCATTTACCTATGTGACATCTCTGTTGAGACATCTCAGAGGTACCCTATTTTCCACAGAGCCCAACAGATCATTCTTCCACCCCCCAAACACCTAGTCTCTTCCCAGTGTTTTTTTTTTTTTTTTTTTTTCCTTAGTGAATGGCAGTATCATCCATCCAGTTGGGCAAATCTGAAATCTTAGAGTCGTTCTGGTTACATACCTTTACTTAATTACTCATATCTAATATGAAACATTCCCACCTTGTAAATACATACCTTTGTGGCCTAAACTACTTACATGACCTACCCTAACTGGTTTTCTTAAATCTTTTATCGTCCTGATCCAACTCAATCGCAATGGATTGATCTTTCCACTGCCAATTTTGAACACTTCATCTTCTTGATTAAAACCTTTTAATGTTGTCCCATTACTCTTAGGGTTCAAATAAGATTAATTATTAGTTTAGCTCCTACTTACCCTTCCAGTCTCATGTTATATAACCATATTCCTCATTGCTTTTCCTCTTCTAGTTACACATTTTAAAGAGCTCTGCTTTTAAAGTGTACTGTGCTAGGAGCTTTAGTTATTCAATAACTATTTGTCAAATAAATGAACTATTCAGTAAGCTGGGTGTTTGGTATCATGGGGAAAAAGAAAACAAAAAACCTTGTGTTGAAGTTATTTTTTTCTGCTAAAAAAGTCTATTACCATAATTTCCATGCAAGCTTTCAGGATAAATTATTATTATGACAATGCCTAAAAGGTACCGAGTACTGTTATCTTATGAAATAACAAATTAGCAGATACTTGTGTAACCTTCAAGTATGAATTAGTTTATGAGGTGAGAAAGAGCCTGAGTACTTGAAGAAGTAAAAGAAAAGAAAGCAAGTAAGTTAACATTTTTCAAGTGTCCCCTCCTCTGACCTTTATGTCTACACATTTTCTGATAATACCAAAAATGTTATTATCTATACAGTTTTTAAAACAAGGAATTAAAGTTCCAGAAAGAATAAATAATTAGCATATATTGTATTGTCACTGTGTGGTAATACTAGAGTCCAAATCTGTAACTTTTGGCTTCCATACAACTTTCCTTTATATCTCATACATGTACAGTTTTAATGGTACAATTATAATGCATTTGCCCAAACAAAATCATTTTCTCCTTGGCAGCCAAGTTTGTCAATTTATATGTATAACAACTAACTATTTTCATTTCTACTTTAAATTCATTAAAAATAGTAAGTCCTTGCTGGGAGCGTATTTACATTTGTTTTTAAGGTACTCATATGTATTACTTTTAGCATCTTGAAGATAATTCTATTTTGTTATTTTTTTCCCAGTCAAAACCAGTAAAAACAATCTTTATGTCCATTTGTTATATGGTTGGAGTGGGTTGAGTATCTCCAAAATTCATGTCTACACAGAAGGTCAACATGGGATCTTATTTGGAAATAGGGTCTTCGCAAACATAAGTTAAAGATTGAGATGATATCATAATGAACTTAGATGGATCCTAAATCCAATGCCTGATGTCTTTTATAAAAAGAGGAAAGAATATAGAGACATACAGAGTTATATGAAAGTAGAGTCAAAAATAGGAATTATGTGGCTACACACCAAGGAATGCCAAGGATTTCTAGGACCATCAAAACTAGACGCAAGCAAAGGATTCTTCCCCTAGAGCATTCAGAGGGAGCTTAGTCCGCCCTCCCAACAACTTGACTTTAGACTTTTAGCCTCCAGAATGATTAGAGAATAAATTCCTGTTGTTTTTGTTTTCTTTAATGTTTTTTTTTTTTTTTTTAAATTTTTGAGAG
>NW_027529634.1:1074617-1112451 GCF_008692635.1 Crocuta crocuta
TTTTTTTTTTTTTTTTAAATTTTTGAGAGAGAGAGAGAGAGAGAGAGAAAGACAGCGTGAGCAGCAGAGGGTCAGAGGGAGGAGGGAGACACAGAATCTGAAGACAGCCTCCGGGCTCTGAGCTAGTTGGCAGCACAGAACCCTACGCGGGGCTTGAGCCCACAAACCATGAGATCATGACTTGAGCTGAAGTCAAGTCAGACGCTTAACTGACTGAGCCACCAAGGCAGCCCAAATTCCCGTCGTTTTAAGGTGGGCACTTGTGGTAATTTGTATAGCAACCTTAGGAAACTAACACAGTATACTGAATTACAATAATACATTTCACTTTAGGTAAGAGTTCAGTTGAGAGATGCCTTAGGTATGATGTTCTTATGAGCTCCCATGTCTACTATCTTTTCTAAAGCATATGGGCAACTGACTCATTAGTAACATTTTAGTAGCTGAGAAAGAAGATGGACAGATTTCTTGGTGTCCATGAACTTTTAAACCATGATGGATGTAGGAGACAGAAGTGCAATTCACTATGCCTAAACTTGGCCATCTATTTTAAGCAAGAGTATAGAGGGGAATAAAATACTGAATTATTTTCAAGAGGCAGATTGACTGAGAAACTAGTTGTTTACAGGAGCCAGGAGGGAAAAGTAGGACAGGTTATTATGGAAGAGTTGATGTGCATATAGTCACTCACTCTGCAACTTGTCAGTCACATATTTGCAAGCTCAAACAATTAAAAAACAACAACAAAAACAAAACAAACTTTTTAAAGGATTATATAACCCATCTCTGCTATTTAGAAAAATGACCTCTGCTTCCTATTTCACACTGCATGCTTTCTCCTGTCTGTAGCTGAAGTTTTTTTTTTCTCTCTCTCAATTAACCAAAGATAAGGATGACATCTTCCAAAATACAAGTCCATAAATTTAGGAGGAAAAATACTGGCCAGGAGGTAAATTCATTAAAACATGTATGTGGTACAGACCATGTCTGTCCAAAGTGGTTGATGTGTTTGCTGATCACACTTTTGGCTTCAGAAGATACAGATTGTTAAAGCTCCATGCCAGTGTCTGTATCTGGGTTGTTTATCACAAAAGTAAGAATCACTAACATGTCCTCTTTGCTAGAACCATAAATCTGAAACTTCTCATAAAAACTGGAATTTGGCAAATGCGATACCATAGCTCCCCCTGCTGTTCCAATTCATATTGTCAGCTGCCTCTGGCAAAATCTTTTTTTTTTCTCTCTTCTGTCCTCCTTCCTCTGACTTTCTGATATGTAGATTTCTCTTTGCTTTTCAATCCTTCATCTCACCTTTCTGTGCTATTTAGCACCCAAAGACAATTTGAAAATCTGTTTTTTTATGATTCTCATGTTAGTATCATCTTTTACATGCAGGAGTTCCCTAGAATGATTCTGTTTTTCTCTTAAGATCATTTCAACAACTCTGCCAGAGCTCCTTTGATCGTTTACCTCCTACCTCTGAAATGCAGCTTCTACTTGCATGGACCACTCACATTGACCTCTCTGCACACTTATACAACGGTTAAATGAACTGGAAACAAGCAAAAAGTACATAAAAGCAAGAAGTGTTGCTAAGAACTTTAGAAAACAACGGGAGAGTAGCATCAAAGCATTTGCAAATTCTTCCTCTTTCCAAATTAACACTCTGTCAAAACAAAGGAGACTACATTACTCCTGGCTTGTTTGTCCATTAATATAAAGTATTTTTTATGACCTTTTAGGGGAAGCTAGTATACAGTTATTGCCTCCATTTTCTATATGAAATGGAGTTTTCTTGCTCAGAGCCATAGGTCTGTCATTTTGGACAAATTAGCGTGTGTGTGTGTGTGTGTGTGTGTGTGTGTGTATTGTTTAATTTGTGACTTGTATATTCTGAGAGTTGCCTGGAGCAATGAGTTATAGGCAATTGCATAATCCTGATGAAGTAAGATCTAGACCCTGAGGACATTTTTCCTAAGTTAAAATAATGGGGGTAAAGAGTACGTATATACTTTGACAAGAAAGGATGGAAGGCTAACTAACTTCTTTTAAGGAAGACCAAATTGAAGGTGTTGCCTGGTATTTGTAATTATAAACCTCCATGTACACCTTACTTTCTGGATTAGAAGCCACTTGAAGACAAACTTTGTAAGTGATCCTCTTGATGTTTCAGCATCCAGCACAGAAGTCATCTGATGAATTTTGTGTGGTTGAAAGAATTAATGTGTGTGTGAAGACTGCAGGCCTTGACACTCAGGCAATATCCTTCCTTTCTAGATTAATCTTAAGGCACATTTCAATTATAGTCAAAGAAAATTATGATTTTAAGCATTAGCTTTCCACTGAATATTTGCTTACACTTTTTCAAACAGCAGGCGTTACCTTTGTAAAAACATCCTACAAAGTTCGTGGGACAGATGGAGTGTATTAGATATTCTGAAAGTCACAACAAACCACAGAGGAAATCATATAGGAAATATTTAATTTCCAAATGGCACTCTGTAAATAAACTTTTTTAAAAAATTGATTAATAAATATGTGTTAGCAATGTTTGTGGCCTATCTCCTCTGAGCAAAGCATGATGCTGACATAGTTCCAAGAGTTGTAGACCTTGATAAAATAGTAAACCTAGGGTTTACTGCTGCTCAGATAAAACGTGTACTATAGTGTTTCCTGGATATCCTGTTACCCAGGATAGCATAATATGTGAGACCTGCTTTTAGTTAGAAACAAATGTGAACATATGATTCTTCTCAAACAGCAAGCATCTCCCTCCCTTGCTCCCCTACCACCCCACTCCCCTCCACTGCTGTAGCACAGGGCACTTGCAAACACGGGGCTCAAATCCAATGACCAAAGGAGAAGGAGGAATCATATCCCCCAGGAATTCAAAGGCTATGAAAGAGGACAAATCACACTGACCAACCCCTAAAACTAGGAGCCTCTGTGGGGTGACACATGCCTGAGGATAGGCCTTTTACACAGCATATTACAGGAAGGAGCGCCATTAGTAAAGCAAGGCCTTAATGTGTCCTTTCAATTATTACAGATGGAGGATGCAAATTTGGTGGTTTTACTGTCAAATTATATTTAAAAAGTGCTGATTGTAGGAAAATATAATATCCCTTATGTTCATTCATTCACAGTTGGTTATGTGTCCAATGTTGGCTCAGGTCATGATCTCATGGTTAGTAAATTCAAGCTCCGCGTTGGGCTCTGCACTGACAGTGCAGGGCCTGCTTGGAATTCTCTCTCCCCCTCTCTCTGCCCCTTCCTCACTCACCCTCTTAAAATAAATAAATAAACTTTAAAAAAAAAAGCAAGTTTAAAACAATAAGAACAATAACAATAATTGTTATTATTTTGTCACACAGAGGAAACTTTATTTGCAGCAAATAAAGAGATCACAGGGGATAATTTCTAAAGTTGTGATCCTCCTCCGCAACACCCAGCAAGAGTGAATGGGTTTCTTTTATTTAAAGTTAGGATGCATATTCAGGAAGAGGTGTTCTGTCATTGTATCTAGAGGTGGGCCTAAGGTCACACATACATTTTAAGGAAACATGCCTATACATACATTGTATGTTACAAAACACACAAATTATTAGGTAAAATAATACTTTATTTCTCTCCTTTCCTCCGTGTGTGTGTTTAAACATCTGATTTTAAATGAGATTTTATAACATTGATATTAATATACTGATGGAATTAAGTAACCATTTTTATAGATGTTAAAAGGCAAAAATACTACAGGGGACAGGGAAGAATTAGTAGACCCTATGTGTATAAAGAAGATAAGAGAGAGGGAGCATCTAGACAAAAATTGAAGTAATTTCTTTTCAGTGTACCTGATTAGGAGTTATACAGACTCCACGGTAAGTAAGAATTTTAAATGTATCATAATCATTTGGGTTTATATATTTATTATCTGTTTTATTTTAATACTGTATACTATACACTACACACATATATTTACTACCGGAAACTCAGTTATTCTCAATCTTTCACAAGGTGACTAATGCTTTAACATATTATTAGATTCACAGAACCCCATCCAATATTTACTGCCTGCATTCTGGATCTTAGTGTGATACAATCTAGGAGAATCTTACCTGTCACAGAATGTTGCCCTAACAGAGTTTATTCTTGTCTAAATGTGCTCACATCATAATTATGCCAGCATTTCCTCCACTGATATTCCATGGGATAGTCTTCTTTAGGATATTAATAGGGGGCCTATGGGGAGAGACATTTCATGTAAAAGTGAATTTGAGAAAGGTGGGTGAAACAAAATTCAACAGTAGTTCAGGTATTCTGAGCCTTGGTAAGACACTGGTGTTTGTGATGCATACCAAAGGAAGATAGGATGCCTACTTTCCCAAATGAATTTCTTCAAGGAACCTAATTCTGAACAGTGGATCTGTTTATGTTGTCTAGAACTACTATTCAGTGGCATCCAGTTTTGGAAATGGTTTAGTCCTCATAGGTGCAGTACATGAAGTTATGAAATTTGGGGTGATCATTCACAGTGTATTCTGGGAAAACTCAAGCTAAAACATATTTTTAAAAAAGTTAAGGAAAACCCAGTGATTTCTGTATTTGGAAGATAAGTCCATATTTTAACTTGTATTTTTTTATAATAGTATATTAGAGCACCACTAATATTCCCCTCAAGCATCTATCTCTAGACAGAGAGCTAGAAGTGGTAAGACCCCAAATGGTAACTTGGTAGGAATTCTGATGATCTCTGTTGTATAAAATTTGTATCTATTCTTGTGAACACAATTATCTTTTAATATTGTCTTATTTCAAAATGATGGATACTTTTTACTTCATTTTAAGTAGAGCTTTTTTTTTTTCTTTCAAGTTCACATTAGCTTTAAGAAAGACTCACAGTCAACCTTAAGTTTAGTGATTGGAATCTATTCTGATCATCAGTAGTAGAAAACATTCATATTTTCACAAAATATATCCAGCATCAGATACTCCTTTAAATCTATTGCACAATTTCTATGTGGTTGTTATCCTTCTAGCAGTGTTCGTTAAGTAGAGATGGTTTTACCCTTTTGTTGCTGATTACTCTGAAAAGAGAGACTCATTTGGTAGCAAATCTAATTAGAATATAAGCACATTGCCATTAGAACCAAATAACTATATTTGAATGGACACTATTTTTATTTCATGAATTGCTTTGAATTGAACTATTTATCAAGTATAAAATGATAAAGAACATGGGTTCATTTGACTGCTACTATAAAAATTGAATATAACCTTTTTCAGATGAAACTCACCATTTTGCTAAATTCAATTCTAGGCTAATAAAAGTAGCTTCTCAAACGGAAAACATGGATTCCATTCATTTTGATAGTAAATAAATGAATGAGTATAAGAAAGAATCCATTTTATTATGTTATTCTAATTTTATTTATCATGTAAAGCTAATCAAGACACAGTTATCTATTAATTGATTTAGCACATATATATACATATATACATACGTATATACGTATACGTATACGTATGTATATATATATAAAGCATTTAACCAAATTTCTCATGTAGTAACATTATTTGTATTTCTTTGCCCTCTTCTTGATAAACACAAGCAAACTTTCAAAAAAAAATCAAGTCACTAAACCAAAAAAAAGTGTACATTATGTCAGTAAATCATTATTTGAGTGAGTAGGAAAAAATGTTATTGCTAATAAAGCATTAGCTTCCATCTAATAAGCACCTGCTATGTGTTGAGCATTGTTAACACCCTGTTTTTTCAGTTGTTCTAAGATAAATTCCAGGATTCACATATATTATTCAGGGAGGTATTTTCATGTCAAGCCGAAGTGTGGGGTCAGTCAAATCTGAGCTATAAGCTTAAAAATTGAGGATAGGTGGTTTCCTCAAAAGTAATAATGGGAGTCTATTACCAAAAGAAGGGATATTAATACTTAGCAGGAAAATAAGGTTTTATAACTTCTAGCCTTTTAAGAGAATCACCAACATTTCCATATTTAACAGAATTTTAGTTCCCCATTGTCTTCTACCCTTAATAGTATGGGATTTTAGTTTCATTTAATATTCAAAATAATATTCAATTATCTTGAATTCTCAACTATTATCTGGATCCTTGGCCTCACCACTTTGAAAGTCCCTTATCTTATGCCTACCATTATATGTAAATACTTGTCAGCATTCTATGCTCTGTCCATTGTCCACTGTCTTTTTCTTTTAAACAACCATTTTGGAACAGTCAAATTGTTGTTGATTATAGGAAGGAGAGTGGACTCAGTTCTGCAACAACTTTCAAAATAAAAGCAGTTAAGTGTTCATTTCTAATCTTGGAAGGTCAGTTTTGGCCATTGTTCCTACAGAATGCCCAGGATTGAATCTGCCCCAGTTAGTATTATATATTGAAGCTGAAATGTTTAAGAAAATATTAGACCATCAGGAAAAGTATGGTTACTAATTTTATAGATCTATCACTTTCTCACCTAAGAGATATTCTAATCACTGGCTCAGAATATAGATTAATGATGATCATTTATAAATAGATGTTTTTCTCTTACAAAAACAAAGTGGGAAAACTAAGTATTAAATGGTTCCTACCTAGAGATTTTAAAAGAGTCTAATTTATACTAAGTGAGATTAAGTTGCTATTCACTTATTTTCTCTTGACACATGAGCAACTTCTCAGACAACATGTTTATTATTAAATTCAATGAAAATAAATTACAAATAAGAAAGAAAAGATGGAGATTTATTTTGGAAATCCATTTCCACAATACTTTCATGCTACTTTGACATTAGGAAGTTTGTTTTACTTAACTGAAAATTGAGATGTGTTCATGTAAACTTGTACTGCGTATTAAAGTTCTTTAAGCAGCAAATCAAATTTTAAAATATTAAGCGCTTTTTACATACATACCAATGCAATTTTAATTCCCTATTAAAGGTTGAAATCCATAAATACCAATAAATACTTTCTAAAATTTCAAGCATTTTAATAAAATAATTTGTAGAAGAGGAGAGAAAAAATACCAAGTCAGCATTCTTAGAATAAGGAATACAAAAAATGAGCATTTTTAATGTGTGGCTAATATAACCAGTCATCACTAGAAAACATAATAGTTATTTATCTTTGGCAATGCAGGGAATGAATTTTGATCTCTTGGAATTTATAATAAAAGTGAGCAAGGATGATGAATGAGTTAATTGCTTGATATTTAGGGTGACATGTTATATCTCATTGTGCCTTCTCAAAGTTACAATAAGTGTATTTTTGATAAAAGTGACATTTTCTAAGTTCAGTAGTTTGTAGCTACTCATTGTTTTTATTTTCTTCAGGTGCTTATATTATTTTTAATATCCTAGGTACAAAATATTCAAAATATTTCCAGTAAATATATTACTGATGATAAATGTCATATAAAAAAGTTAAAGTTGCAAGCCGACATTCAGCCTATAATTTCTTCACTAGAACTTGGGGTTAGAATTCCCTTCACTTTCATTCTTTCTTTTAATATTTGGCATTCTAGACTCCCATCCCTAAAGATGTTACATAATGTGTGTTCCACGTCAGAAAGCTAACAAGGTGAAAAGGTCTTCATTTTAGTTCCAGCCAGCACTCCACTCCTTCGTGCTTAGAACAAAACCAAGGAATAACAACAATAACTAAAAGCAGTATGCTTTATTTAATTGCTTTTTTCTAATAGTAGAGGTAACAAATCAAATTCCACCTTTACCCAAAGTCTTTAAGCATTAACAGGAAGCATGTAAGAAATTTAGTGGCTGATTGAGCCATAATGTATTATTCATGTAATGTTGGAACTGTTTATGGTACACCATTCACTATCTAAGAGAAAAACCACATTCTCTCTGTGTATAATTTGTGACAGCCTTATACTGAATGAACCATTGGTACCACTCCCTGTAATATTCTTTATCTCATTTTCATTCAATGACAAATTTTAAGTAAATATTTAACTGGTTTTCATAGCTGTTATTTATAAAACTTCACAAAGAAATGAGACAGAAAAAAACTCAAATTATAGCGAATTAAGATAAGCCACTCAGATTGTTGTGGATGGAAAAAAATATACCATCAGAGCAATAAGGGTGTTACAAGTTTTAAGAAATCTATATCTCTTCCCTAATTTTACTTCTAAATGATGCTCTGACATTTGAAAGTTTTCTTAGTTGACTTTGGAGTATTCTCCTAGTATTGGTAAGGAATACTTGCCATCTTTTGAATACCTACTAAGTTCTGGAAAATGTTAGCACTGAGACTGCCCGGAGCCATAATAAATATCTTTCATTTTTTATCATTGTATTTAGGTTATCTTCAGAACATCTTATGGGTGTTCTGTTAGGTAAATATAGATTATGAAGTAAAATCCATGTTATAAGATATAGGACCATAACTAGTTATATTCCTGCTGCTTATTTGAACACAATATTTCAATATGAGAAAATTACCTGGATATACAGCCAATAGTTCTCTTTTGTGATGGACAATGTTTATGCTCTTTATTATTATAAATTTTAACAGTTATTTCTTATGTTACTGGTATTACTCCTATATAATTATTAACTGTGTTTTCTTATATTTATCCCTGATATATCTTTGTGAAGTTATAATGGCATTATTACAAACATTCATTATTATGTACTCAAAATAAATTGCTCCTCAGAACTAGAACCACTTCCTCTTTTAAACCTAACCCTGGTGTGATTATCTTCCTGTAAGTAGCACCTTTCCTCAGCTTCATTGGAAGCAGGACTTGAAAACAACCGCGAACTGGATTCAGTTCGACAATGGATTAAAAAGAAATGAACATTTTAGTGAAATATCAGAGTGAGATGTAGCCACAGGGCAAACTTCATAAACTCCTCTTTGAATGTGTGTACTCTCCACTCACCAGCCAGAGTTTTTGGGGGGGCCCCCAAACCATTTCAACTCCCATCTCCCATCTCCATACTCAGTATAGAGGGTGGGTGCAGGGACAGAGAATAGGAGGTAGGAGAAGCTCTCAGCTTTGCGTACCCCGTGAATTTACTCCACAAGGGAGAGAGTTAGACATTCTGTAAGTTGAGCCTTACGATTATGTGAACATGAGCTCAAATACCAGTTATGGAATTTACCAGTAGTAGTACATTTAAAAAATTTTAGTAAATATAAGTCTCTCTCTCTCTTTTTTAAGTTGTAAGAGTGGAATTTAATCTCTTACCTCATAAGATTTCTGTGACGGTTAAATGTAATTAGGTAGGTAAAATATTGAGAATATAATAGGCCTTCAATAAAAGTTAGTTTCTTTCCCTGTTGAAACTGTAGTGTGCTGACTTCTTTGTCCATATCCTGAGGTTACTTGTTCTTGATCCTTCTTGAGAAGTTTGCTAAGCTTCTTTTTCTCTCTCTCTCTGTTCTCAGTAAGGAAACTTCTTAATTCCATGTGCAGATTCTATGAAATTTCGCTGAGTGCTGACTGCATACAGCAGCACTCCACCACAAATGGAAAAAGCTTATTTCATACCCTGTGGAGCCAGGCACATGCTTCAGAGCCATAGCACAATGAAGTTGACATTTGTTAAAAGTATTTGACGTTCCTCATCCATTGAGTTAAGTGATTGTAATTCACTAATAACTCAGCAGAGGGGTTTGGACATGTGGCAATAGCAAAATTAGTCATTTTGATATGTTATAATTTTATTCCATTAGTTATATAATACTAGATAAAGTTTAATTCCAAGGGCCATCCTCCCTTGTCTTTTCTTTCTTTTACTCTTATACTTGCTATGCTGGACATTCACTCGTTTTTGTTAGCTTGGGTTTCTGTTGTTTTTGGTGTTGTTAATGTTTATTCTTACTTGTTTTCATCAAAGCTCCCCTCCTCTTAGTCCATTTGATTTGGGTGATGTAAATCCCACTTGTGTCTCCAAGACTGGTATTCTCTTTAGAGCTGGCCATTCAGACAATTACATCACAAAAGCCATACTACTTGAATTAGGAGTAGCATGAAAGGAGCAAATTTAACTATTGTACCTGAAGAAGCAAAGGGCCCATTAAGTTTGCTGTGTTTTCCTTACCATAATGCTTCATTCATGGTGTTGAACTTGAAGGTGGTGGGAAATGAGAGGTGTGCTAGCAACTTTCTGGTATAAAAGGAAGACAGAGAAAACCAAATTAATGAAAGAAAGTAAAAGTCAACCCCAGTGACATTGCTTAAAGCTCTGGATCAAGCTGTACATGAGGTTGCCATTTTACTCATTTATGCAAGCCCATAAATTTCTTTTTCTTTAAGCCAGTTTTCCTTGTATTTCTCTAACTCATGATATAAACATTCTTAATTGATAATTCCCTATCTCTACTTTTCTTTTGTGAATAGTGATTTACAGCTCATTTCTTTTCTGTTTTTTTTTTTTTTCTTTTTTCCTTCATGTACTGTTTCCCTCCCTCTTTGTTACTCCATGGTTTAACTTAAGTAAAACTGTGAAAATAGCCCCTCACATGAACACAAATTCTTAAAATCATTTATTTATGATGTCTTTCCTTCCTTGTGGTGTTACTTGCCCTTTATATGTGATGTCCTTTTAAGACTTTTAATTAGTTTCTGTCATGCTTCTTAAGGGACCCAACATGGTACCATGCACCCCATATGCACTCAAAGTATTAATTGGAAATAATGATAATGAGCAACCTCATGAAACATTTTTAACTCTGTCCTTATTCACCTGGCAAGCTGTGAACATGAAAGATGGGCAGAGTACTAGTCACCAGGAAGCAGAATTAATGAGCAAGGACAATGTCTAATTCTATATATTTTTAATTGTGCTTATTACAGTTAGCATGCAATTTAAATTAATAACATTAAGAACAGAATTGGCAGCTCCCTTGTAAGATAAGTCAGTAGGTTCCATCCTAATAGGCAATGAAGCAATAGGTTATGACAGCCATAGTTTTACTTGTTCTTTCCTCTTCCTTTGGTTTTCCATCGAAATGCTGAAGAATTCTTTCAAAATACCTTAAAAGAATCAGCATTTCTTCATTCGCTCATTTCTTTGAAAGCAGATCACATACTGGATTCTCTTTCAGGGCATTTCATCCGGATTTATAATGCCATTTTCATATAACCTGGACCAACTCTCTTTATTTTTATTCTGAGACACTTCTTGCCTCTCTGAGATACTGCTTCACTTGCACAAATCTGAGCTGGGAAGAAGTCAATAGAGTGAAAGCAAATGTGCGTGGTCTGGGCATAACATACAGACCTTCCCAGGATCAGTCTCAGGGCTCAGAGTGGGGATCAGCTAAATCCTGTGGTTTTCCCCTCTCTCTTTCAGTCTTTGACAACTTGTATAAAATGCACATCAGAGAAAAAAGTAGTTACAGAGTTTGCCTTCTCCTTAAGTGGGCTGTCACAAGGAGTTCAGGGAGATGACATATATTCTTTGGATATTCTTAAATTATACTTTGTTTCTGAATTTTCCACATTCCTTTTTCTTATGCCAGTTTCACTGATGTAAACTACCTAGTAAAATCAAGATTTCTTCTTCACGGTAGTTCATATAACCAAAATTATACTTGTTTAAAAAAATGACATAGGTATATGGGTAGAAAAAAGACTGGAATAAAATATACCAAATGACATATTTGGTTGCTCAGAGTGCTAAGCTGGGTGATAGTTATTTTTTTTTTTAATTAACCTTCTACTTTTCTAAGTATATTTGGTAAGTATATTTAACTTTACATGATAATTAGATTTTAAGTTAAAAATCTAGATTTTTACTCTAGTTCTGTATTTTTTTTCCTTATGAGCCCAAAGATTTCTTAATGGATGTATTTACCAAGTTATACACAGAATATTTCCCTCAATTAACTGTAAGAGGAGTATAAGGAGGAACACCTGGGTGGCTCAATCAGTTAAGTGTCTGACTCTTGATTTTGTCTCAGGTCTTTATCTTATGGTTCAGTCCATGAGATGGAGCCTTGAGCCCCACATCAATAGCACAGACCTGCTTGGGGTTCTCTCTCTCCCTCTGTGCTCCCATCCCACTCTTGTGTGCATGTGCACACACTCTCTCTCTCAAATGGATAAACTAAAAAACAAAATCAGAGTAGTATAAGGAAAGAGTATTTAGTTTAAAATTATAGTAGCCATTGCTGTCTGCTAAGGCTATAACATATTTTTTCTTTAGTTAGAGTAAATAAGATTTCTTTTCTGATCAAATGAAGGTGATGGGCAATTTGATTTTGTAAAAGAAGAGTTGGATATGGCAGAGAAAGAGTGAGGCATAGATATATAGTAAGAATTTTGAAGTGTTTTGGAACTTCCTAAAAGTGAAGGGATGTAACTTCGCTTCCCTAGGAGGCAGAGAAGGAGCAGATGGGCACTGAGAAAGTCTCTATGAAAATGTGGAATAGAGACTCCACCCAGTCTTTAAAAGAATTGAAATGCATAAGGGAGAAAATAACAAACATACAGTCCTCAGCTGTTGAGAAGAGAGGGGGAAAGCAAAGTAGAATTCAAGTGAACTAATTTCCTTGTTTAACTTCGGCTTCTAAAAATAAGTGGGTAGATATTTCTTTGCAGTAAAATTTAAAATGTAGTAATTCAGTACAATCTGATTAACATGCAGAGGCATGATATAAAATTGATTTATATATAAATATATCATGTCTTTAAACTGCTTTGCTAAGGTGAGTCTTCTAGTGTCCTTACTCTCTTCTCATTGCCCTTGCTGAAAAATGCAGTTGAAGTCTCGACTGGTTGAAGCTTTGCTGTGATAACGGCTCATTTGGCTTCACCGATGTGGTATGATAGAATATTTCATTGTTTTTCTTTTTTGAACAATTTTTGGTGGTTACCCCACAGAAATAAATTTCACCTCATGAAAAATCTGTGAAAATTTTGTATTTTTTTAAAAAAGCAAACACATGAATCTTCTTTGAAGGTTTTTTAACATTTGCCATATATAAAGGCTTTGATAATTTTTTATTTCTTTAAGCCCTAAGGAAAAAATGACTTCCAGCTTCATGGTTCGAGAAAATGGAATCTAAGCCAGTGAAAGTCAGAAAGATCTATTAATAATAGTAATATATAATGGTAAGGCCGCCTGACTGAAAGATCCTTTTCATTTACCATAAGATATATTGACACTCTACTTTAATCCTTGAGATACACACACAAAGTCACGGTAAGACACTTTAGACATATGTAAGCCTAACTCTCATGTTTTTAAGTTCTTGTTACTACAGTAATGAACTTCAAATACATCAAATAGAAAAGATCAGTCACAAGCTTACACACTTAGAAGTTTCTCTGCTAGGAGCACAGACTGGACTTGTAGGGATACTTTATTACTGGTCTGTAGGGGGAATCTCCTGTGAAATAGGATGAAATGTTAGACTCTTCTTTCTTTCATGTATTAAGGTAAAGGAACAATTTTAGTGAACTGTGTAGTAAGTGACTATTCCCTACTGGTCACTGAAATTTAAACATTCCTATACCAGTGGTCATGGCCACTTTGAACTTTCAGTTTCTTAAAAATGGAATGCATTCACACATTATGCCAGAAAAAAGTAAGTTTGTATTCCTCCCAAGATAAAAAGGACAGATGATACTAAACATGTCTTTACATGGAGTAGTAATGGCAAGAAGAGGAAGAAGGTCATTATTTGTAATAACTAATCAGGAACGTTTTGTTTTGTTTGCTTTCTGAAAACTACATCAATTTTATCAATTATGCTTTTAAGGAAATAACCAGCACACTCAAAGTACCCATTATACATAGCTCTGATTCTGTTATAGGAGAAGGTAAAAATTTTCCTTTGTGATAGAGCAAGCACATCATTACCTTATACATATTAATTGTTAGCAAAGAATGTGAAACGTAGAAAAAATAAACTTTTACATTTGAGCTTTTAAAGGTTTTCTGAGCCCCCTTCCTTTTTTTTTCTTCCTGACATATCAATCAGGAAATGTGATTATAATTCAGAAAGAATTATACACTTAACTATATACTTAAGTAAGAGATTTGACTGGGCTGCTGGCTTTGAGGTTCAAGTAGCATTTACAAAATCCAAATCATGAGACACAGAGAACAAGGTCACCATTATTGTGGCACTGAGAGACTCCGACAAGGGCCCAAGGGGAGTCAATATGGTTAAGGTTACCCATGTTAAGGGGCATCTTATAGAACATTCTGTCTTGAGTATTACTTCTATTTACAAGAATAGCCTAATTCATTTATGTCAAATGTGGCTTTTGGATATTCAGTTTTTTTTAATGTCACCCAGATTATCTCAGAGGAGTAGCTCTGACGGGTCAATCATTGCAGATGGTAAGTGCTTTGTTAATTATATAAAAATTTAGAAACAATTGTAGAATGTCTTGCCTCAGGAGAAATTTCTCTCTTCCTGTTTGAGAGCTGCTTCTCTCTACCAAATTAATTTTGTGTTTGTGAACAGATAGCAATCTCTGCTGCCTGGTAGAAATAACTCCTTGCTCCTTGCTCAAATATGCAAGTGTAAATAAGCAGATAATATCACAAATAAACAATGCCATTCTTTTTTAAATAATGCAGTGTGTGTAATTAGGAGTATGCAATTACAACAGTGTACAGCTCTCAGTGTAACAATTAGGTTTTCAGTAAAATGTAATTTGTTCCAATGTAAATGTTTTCCCTCAATTCAGAAGATTCCCTTGAGTTGTTTCAATAAGCATATTTCTGCAAATAAATGCAGTTGTATACTATGTCCCAATATACAAATCAGAGAAGACAGCTATATTATAGTGGACTAGTGAAATTTTCAAAATATAAGAGCTCCAATCATCATCCAAAGTAGGGTGATCACTTTCTGGAAACTGTTGACATTTCACAGTGCCTATGAGGGGGTGCCTTGGTGGCTCAGTCAGTGAAACATGTGACTCCTCTTGATCTATGCTTAAGTCATGATCTCAGTAGTTTGTGAGTTGGAGTCCTGCATTGGGTTCTGTGCTGACAGCGTGGAGCCTGCTTGGAATTCTCTCTCCCCTTCTCTCCGACCCTCCCCCATCTCTCTCTCTTTCTCTCTGTCTCAAAATAAACTTAAAAAAAAAAAAAAAAGAATGCCTGTGTGGAACGCTGTAAAGTGACTTTGCTGCTCCTTCCTTAAAGAGGTGGTGTCTTGATCCCTACTTCTTGAATCTGGGCTGGTTTTGTGAATTAGTTTGACTGCTTACTATAGTGTAAGTGATGTTATTTGATTACCAAGGCTATGTTTTAAGAGACCTTGGAATGTGGCCCTTACACTACCATGTAAAGAAGCTAACTAGCCTACGGAGGGAGAGAGGCAAGTATAGAATTTAGGCCCCTGGTGATTCTGTCAGACACATGAATGAGGTCTCTTGGGTTTTCTAGGCTTGGTGACCTATAGCTGAGTCCAGCCAACTGAATAAGCCTAGACTAAATGGGCAGATGAACTCTCTAGTCAACCACTAGAATTAAGAGAATCAACAAACTAATTAAACCTCTAAATTTTAGAGTGGTTGCATATAGCAAAGGCCAATTGAAATAATCCTTTCAGTTTTCTCCTATCACAGTGTTTGGTGCTACTGTTGAATCAACTTTGTTTCCCCAGTTATTTAGTCAACTTGAAAGGTTTACTTACCAAGTTGTGAAACATCATGACATTTTTAATGCTGGTAGGGTTTGAACTCCAGTCTCCTATTTCTTTCTGATATAGCTCCTATCTACTTTCTAGCCTTCTGTCTGTCTCAGTCTTATGGGCCATCAGACTCCTACCGTGAAGCTGTCATCCCTCTAACTCAGTCATGGAAGTCACCCAGCATTCATAAGTGCCTATCATTTCTCCCCACCTTCCTGTTTTGTTACAGATTAGAATTCAGTTATCAGGTTTTTTGAAGAAAGTCCTAGTTGTCTGTTGCTACCCCAGTATTTAGTGTCATGAAACAACTGCCATTCAATTATGCATATTGTGACTGCCACTGTACCATCTTGATTGAAGTGGACTCAAACCAATCCATATTCAAGGGGAAGAGATAGAGACCACCCTCGTAATGGGAAGAAGGTCAAGAAATTGATGAACATGTTTTAAAATGTCCACACAGGTTCACTGATGTAACGTAATACATGGGTTTTTGTTTTTAGTAAAATGTATCCTAATCAGATATATTATCCATATTCATCCAAATCATTGAAAAGTAAATAAGATTTCTTTTGAACTTCAGTTTTGTTATTCTCATTATTTTTTTCCCAATGTCCCTCAATAGAATTGAGCAGCAGTATAGGTAGAACATTATAGTTTGAGAGTATAAATTAAGGAAGTGGTGAGAGATGTTACAAGAGAAATAGCCAAGGGTTAAAACAATGGAGGAATTTGTGATATTATGGGTGTTGATTTTTATCTTCTAGTTAATTAGAAGATAAATTAATAATTATAGTACTCTAATATGGCAGTTTGTCTCCTATATCTCTCATTATGCCTATAGTTCCACAATAATTACAATTTGTGCCTCTTTCACTCACAAAAGAATTCTGGTTTGGTGTGAAACCAGAAAAATGGTGTAATCCCTCTGCTAGTGGGTATCATCCTAATGGTTTGTTTTTAAAAAGAAGAAAAGCATTTTTTACTTGTGATTTAGAGAGATTGGAAAGAGTAAAATTGATTAATGTTTTTTTTCTTTCTAAAGTTTTTATTCAAATTCTGGTTAATATACAGTGTAATATTAGTTTCAGGTATACAACAGAGTGGTTCAACATTTCCATATAACACCTAGTGCTGATTGAGAATATTTTAGTGGCGATTGCAAGGGTCTAAGGAAGACATTTTGAGACAGCAAACTGTGGTGACATAATGAGGTAAAGGGTACAGACCTCAGGTATCTAACCACACTTACTGATTGGCTCAGTAGAAAGAATGGTAAAGAGAGAAAAGGCAGACCTTTCTCCTAGGTGATTAGCTAGTTATTAGACCTGAAACAGGTACAAATAACATCCCTGCCCTGTTTTATTATTGTATATGAGGATGAAGTAAGTGATAAAAGTTAATATTAAAGGATATGTACCTTTTATAAAGATAAGGAGACTGTGTAAAAATACCAACCTGAGATCAGTAGTCACTAAATATTTTGGATTTTATATAAAAATTAATGCTAAAAATAAAATAGAGCAAGCATAAGAATGAGGTGGACTTGGTGGGATACAAAAGAAAGCAGCTTTATTCTTTCCTACTGCCTGCACTGACCTGAAATTTCAGTCTGGTTCTCTAGATTTCCCAGTAGTTTCCAAGGTTTTAACAGATGTCCTCATTAAAAATGTCCAGTGCAGACCGTTATTTCATAGCATTATTATCTCATCCAATTTAAATTTTCTCCATACCACCTTGGGTCCAAACTTGAAAACATACAGTGAGCTGGGGTGAGCTTGATGTAAGACTGGGAATGGGGGCTGGGAGATGGTTAGCTGCCCTTTCCCTGACTCATTCTTCACATCTTCTTCTGCCTCTTTTTTGGTTTTCCAGCCCTGGGCAGAAGAACAAGGGGAAATCAGGACAGACAAGGTCTTGAATGAGAGAATTGTAACTTTTATCAGAGTTTTCTGGGTGGAATATACTTATACATTCTGGAATCTTTTGTCTTTTAAGAGGTGCACAAAAGACATTGGCTTCATTGGAACTTCCTCCCTCTGGGGCTTTTCTAGTATGCTGGTACAGGCAATGCCTTTCTGACTGTCTGCTTAGACTTACCCTCAGGGCCTTCTTTCAAGTAAAGTCTTCACAACTATAGGAAGCAGCATTTGGGTAAAATCCATTTGTTCCCTAACAAAGGTGTGAGGGAAAATCATCTGGCCTGCCAGGATGGAAATGTGACTCTTTCCTACAGTAGGATGCTTTCTTGACTCTGCCATCACAGACCACTCTAGCCAGATTCACCCTTGTAGAATTTTTCTGACCTGAGCTACTCGTTCCTCAAACTATGGGAGGTTGTGCTTATGGAGAAGGTTGATTGAAGAAGGACATGAAGCAAGACAGAGAAAATAACTCAATTTATCAATATTTATGTCCTGAAAGAAACCTTCTGTATAATCTCTTTGATTTCTTATCCTCCCCTCATGGTTCTTCACGTAGGTAATCAACCATGGTTACTAGACTTGTTTCTTTATGTCTTAGTATATTTTATATAGATATCTGATCTGGCATCTATTTTGAGTGTAAGCCCAAAAGCTTTTAAGACAATAAGAAAATGTTCACTTAATATTATGATATGTTTACTATCATATTTATCAATATGTCTCTTATACAGACTATGGAGCTAACATAATAAACAACAATTTAAGTATATTTAAGAATTAGAAAAAATGAAAAACCACTTTTATCAAAAAAACACTTTAAAATATATTTAAACATTTTTTTATTAATGGCAAAAGCACTATTCTGTGTCAGTAAAAATATTAATACTTTCATACTGAATATATAATTGAATTATTTTAATCTTTTTATAATCTTAGTTACAGTCTCCATGATACAGTGATTAAATGTCTGGATTTTAGTTCAATTTATTTTTTACTTTTTATTAAAAATTTTTGGAGTATAGTTAGTTCAGGTGCACTAATCAGTTTCAGGTGTACAACACAGTGATACAACAATTCTATATGTTATACTACGTTCGCCATAAGTGTAGACACCATCTGTCACCATACAATGCTATTACAATACCATTGACTATATTCCCTACACTATACCTTTCATCCCTGTGACTTATTCACTTCATAACTGGAAGCCTGTGCATCCCACTCCCCTAAATTCAATTTATTTTTATTCTTTGTATAAATGACTTTAATGACTGAAAGGTAATAACTCCCCAAAGTACAAATATATATAAAGAAGGAGTACATGGTTAGTTTTGCTTACTATAATACTAAAATCACACACTTTTCAATCACATTTACCAATTATGCAACATTTTTTATTGAACTTTTGCTCTGTAAAATTTGTCTTATATGAATCAGTTTTCTCATAAACAAATTGGAAAGGTTTAAAATTTAGTGTATTGTAATGAATGGATTCAAGACACAATGAGACTTTTTCTTGAGCATAGATTAGAAAATTGTTTCCATTTTTAATGTGCACATAAGAGAGTTTATTTGGTAAAAAAATCACAAAATGATCAAAACACTTCTAAACATATTTTCTAAATTTTCCTTGCATAAGTTTTATTATTTATTTAATTGTGATTTTTTTCATTCCTGTTAAAGCAGCCCATTTGATTTGAAGAGAAAGATTAAGTGCTTATTTTTTGAAATTATTTTCCAAGTTGCATAATTTTGACAGCCAACCATCATAAGAAATATTAAGTGTTTCTTTTAAGAGCTGCTTTTTAAAAGAAAGGTGAATAATTTTTATACTTTCTATTTTTATTTGTTCATTTATTTTTATGGTGAGATGACTGTGAACCCCACATGATACAAAGAACAGACACCTGTGACTGAAAAGAGATGGTAATAATTATTATTGTCATCCTTTTTGAACTGTCTGTATCATAATTGTAATTTTAGTTTTAAGTTATTTACTTTACAAAGCAATTAAGTTATTAAACTCACTGAATGAACTTCCAAGTGTAGTGATAGCTTTTCAACCTTACTCTAGACACTGTCTCTTCCCAGCTTGCTCTTTCTGTCTCTCAATTCTCACCTGAGAAACTGCTCCATTAGTGGTTGCCCTTATAGTTAAAAAAAAAAAAAAAAACATTTTTTTCCCACTTAAAGCTTTTTTTCCCTCTCAACAAACTACTGTTAAGGACATGTTTTTTTTTTTTTTTTTTTAAATAATACAGTGTTTCCTTAATAGCTCCTTTAGTTGTTATTTTTATGCATGAAATGCTATCTAGCAAATGCATATTTCCAAAAGGAAAAAAAAAAAAAAGAATAGCTAAGGAAAGCTAAGAAAGGTTGGATGGTTTTCTTTTTCAACTATATGAGAAAAATGACTTAATTTGTGCTAATATGTGTTTCTTCATAGTTTCAGCAATATTTCCAGTGCCTCTGACAACACTATTTGCAAACAAAATAATGCATTTTAATTTGTTAGCGAATCATTTGCCACATATTGTCTCAATCACTTTTACTGTGTCAGGAATAATTACTGTTTTCTCAAAGGGGGATTTTTTTTTTGTCTTTCATGAGGAAAAAACTTCAAAGGAGACTGAACGCTACTTTAAAAGTATCTTGCTAATTGTGATGGCTTTATTTTAACATCATTACTCATATCTCAAGGCAACATAAACATGTAAAGCAAATTTCATCTGTATTTCAAGTTACCACTAGATAATTTCACAATTTTCACCAGTTTCTCATGTTATCTGATTTTTTTTTAACATAGTAGTGTGGTTAAGCAGATGTTTCTACCTAATGAAACATTCTACCTAATGACAAACTGTTAACTTGGTCATGTTCTTGTTGCCTACTTGGGTTTCCATTATTAGCATTATCTTAAATTTATGGCTTATGAGCAGTAATCTTTTTTAAACTACAACATCAGTTTATAGGATTTTGTTTAAATTTTAGAGCATAATTCATAAATCCACATAACCTTACATGTTTCAGTAAGCTGAAAGTGAACAAGCAGTGGGGTTATTTCAAACATTCTCCTGTAGAACTTTATACTTCCCTCCAGACAATTTCGCAGTAAATTACACATAATGGCCTGTCCTATGGACCCAGGGAGGGACCAGAGTCATTCCATATCTTCTATATCATTAGTCTTTTTTCATAGTTTTGGATTATATTCTCTAATATTTCCTTTGTGCTCACCAGCATGTGTTTGCACATGTCTGGGTGTCTGAGTCTGCTGAGGGTTCTGTACCAAAATATAACAGACTGGGTGGATTATAAACAACAGAAATTGATTTCTCACAATTCTGGAAGCTGGGAACTCTAAAATGCACCAGCATTGCCACACTCTGGTGAAGGCTGTCTTCCTGGTTTATAGCTGGCACCTTTTCTCTGAATCCTCACATGATGGAAGAACTAGAGAGTTCTTTGGGGGTCTCTTTTTTAAAAATGTTAATCCTAAATATGAAGGCTCTTCCCTGCTGACCTAAACACCTCCCCAAGGCTCTGCCAACTAATACCATGATCTTTGGGGTTAGGATTTCAACATATGAGTTTATGGGGATGCAGCATTCAGATCAAAGTACCTGATATACATATATATCACACTTTTAAGAATTTTATTCTTGATGAAACTCCTCGAGAGATGGGGAATTTACCTCCAAACAAGAAAGTTATTCTAATAACTCTGACAGTTATAACTGCTAGAAATTCCATTCTCTTATGGATTCAAAACCTATTTACTCATAACTGTGACCCACTCACTATTCCTAGATCAGCCAAAAGTGGCAGACACAGAATGAGAATCCCTTAAATATTTTATTATTTATTCTCTAATGCATATCATTTGGGTTGCCAAATGATTTGTATCATCAAAACTATTAACCTCATCTAAACAGAGATTTCTTTCATGTATTTCCAAAATACTTGTCTAATGTACTATAAATAATGTGGTAGGATTAAATTACAGTTTGTTCATAAACTGTTGCATCACCCAATTCACTGGTGGAGAAAGTATGAAATTTTCAGGTTAGTTCTTCTGAACTGACCCCATAGATATTATGAAACTTAACATCTCTTAGCACTTTTGATTCACTTGGAAAGAACTCACTTTCTGTATGGAGAGTGCTTTTAGTAAAAGTTGTTCCTTCATTTCCATATCAGGAGCTGATGCTATCTTTGAGATGAAGGTTTAATGTTGCCATTTTAATGTTAAACTGAAATCAGGGAAGAGGGTCAATTGAAGGGGTGCATTGTGAATGCCCTACAAAAGGTAAAACCTTAACATATCATCTAAAAGTTCCCCAAATAGTCTGTAATGTAATTATGGACACAACCTGAAAAGAGCTTGCTGCTTCTGGTGTTGTGAGTTTAGCCTCTGAACAATAAATAAAAGAGCTGTGAAAAGTACACCATCAAAAATCTCACTCATTCAGCAAATGTTGTAATCTTAGAGTTAGCAGTGTTAGTGATTGTCCTTATTAAGGGTTTGTTTGGGTCTTATAGACTTCTAAAAGCACAGCACATTTTTCTTTAGGGTTTTGTTTTTCTCTTGAAGACAAATCCTCCATACAGTGAATTTTCATTGGGTGGCCTGAGAGTGAACTCTCCAATGGGCTTTTAATAGTCTCTTTAAGAACAGAGAACAAACTGGTGGTAGCCAGAGGAGAGAGAGGTGGGTGGATGGGCACAAATGGGTGAAGGGAATTGGGAAATAACGCACTTTCAGTTGTGGAGTGAATAAGTCATGGAGATGAAAGGTATGCATTAGGAATATAGTCAATAGTATTGTAATAGTACTGTATGGTGACAGATGGTCACCTGTGGTGAGCATAGCATAACACATAGAGTTGTTGAATCAATGTGTTGTACACTTGAAACTGATATAATATTGTGTGTCAACTAAAATTCAATTAAAAAGCAAACAGGTTCAATTTACACTTCATGGCAAGGACATGTGAATTGATTTCTTCTGTTGCGATTATGTTTTTTACCCACTCCCATAAAATTAAGGTGACCTTATAAAATGCCTCCCAATCAGGGTACTTTTAAGAGTGAAAGTGTTGTGACTAGCCATCAAGGTAGGACAAGTCTGTCTCTTTGTTTCTCTCAAAAAATTTTTCATTAAAATTTGTTTTAAAAAGATGTGTTATTATTGATGAATTTGGTGGCAAGAGAGGCTCTTACTCTGGGGAAACTCAGGCACTGATGACTGAATTGAAGAATGGTTCAGAATAATTGGATACAAAGTAAGGTTTATGAATTTCTTAAAACAATTATTTTCCCTTTTTTCAGGAACACTATGAAAAATATCTAAGTGTAAATAAATTTAAAACAGTGCTTAAATTAAAAATAGCAGTCTCAAAGTGGTAAAAATATAATACTATCTGGGTATTGAATGTAAGCGATGAATCATATGAATCTACTCCTGAAGCCAATACTACACTGTATGTTAGCTAACTTGACAATAAATTAATAAATAAAGAAATAACATATCATGGTATTATTCATTTAGCAGGATTTTTTTCTCAGTGATATATGAAAACAATTTTTTAAATTCCAGTGGAAATAGTGTTGTATTAGTTTCAGGTATACAATATAGTGAGAGTCATTTTATACATTACTCAGTGTTCATCATGATATGTATACTCTTGAAAAATGATTTATTGTAATTGATAATGTCTGAGATTTGATATATGAGATATACGGTAGGAGAAAAATAAGTTAAATCCTTTGGCAATTTTGCTGGCTATCCCACTCAGGTAGCACATGCCCCAGAGTGAGGTATAATAAAGCGCATTAATATCAATTAATCTCTATGTCTCTGTACCTGTCATAATGTAAACATATCCTCACAAAGTGTATGAATTCAGAGTTAAGTGTTTTTAAAATATGTTCCTTTAAAATAAGCAAAGTAATTATCAGAAACTCAATTTTGAATGCTTAGTGTTAAAAATAATTAGCCGGGTTATTTCATGGAATTTCAAAGTCTGAAATGGCTATTTCAAGTCTACACAATGACTAACACAAGCCAATGCCTGTGTAAGATGTGACTCCACTATCCAACCACACACACACACACACACACATACATATAAAGAAGTAACAGTGTTCCCTACCAGACTTAATAGGATGGTTGGGAAGTTTTAAGTCACCCAAAACAGCCAGGGAGAGAAGAGAGGAGACTGAGGCCTGCATAAGTAGAAGGTTTGGTCCCTCCCCCCATCTTCCACAACTTTCCTCTCCAGTTGTGCTTCTTTTCAGACTATACAGGGAAGCCCAGCTGCCAGCAGACAACAGGCTGAACGGTAGCCAGCTGCTTTATAACTGTGTTAGCCAGAAGCCCTCATGAGAAATATTTTTCCTGGAAAATAAATTATAACATGTCTAAGTGGTGCCTGACAAAGCTAAACAGGAGGCATGCTGCTCTATTGCAAATTCATCTGCAGTCTCTGGGTAGAGAGACAAATAAAAGCACTTCATCAAAATCAGTCACAGAAACCCAGGAATACCCATAGGAGACCACTAAACTCTAAATACCAATCAATTTCTCCAACTTTTTTTGTCAAACTTGCAAGTCCTTTTAAGCACTGTCTTCTTGAACTGCCAGGCAGCAGCTGGCTGGTATGGAGGAAGATCAGAAGGAATCCAGTTTGGGGGCCTTCTGTGACACAGCGGTTTATCTAGCTGAGGACCCTTATTGCTGAAGGGTTTTTTTTTTTTTTTGGCCTTACAGTATCAATTAAGGTTAAAACTAAAAGCTTGCTTTTACTTCCATATATTTACAATGTCTATGCTTGAAGAGGTTAGCCTAAATATACTGGGAAACAATATAAATAGAAAGTGTGTTAAGAAGCCACCCCTCTGACTACAGGTTTAAAACAGCAATCCTGAGAGTAACTCAACACGTAGGGCTGTACGTATTTTAATATTTACTGGTCCTATAACAACCACAGTTTCACTGGGACAAGGTATTGATGATCTAATAAGATGCTACTCTCACCGTCTACTTTGATTTAATAAAAATCTTGAGTTGAATTTAATATTTAATCAAGGTACTTATGATGTACCTATTATGCTTAAGACATTTTGCTGGGTACTGCAAGTGATGATAATAATATCAACCTTCAAGGACATTGTAGTTTCATTGAGGAATCTAATAGAAAATATAGTTTTTCTCCCGGCTATGACTTTGACTAGTTCTGTGACCATGAAAAAGTCAGTTAGGTGTTGGCATGTGGTAACATATAAAGAAACTCATTTTGGACAATATATTGGAAGGCTGAAAGAACATGAAAAAAGGAATACCAACTTTGAGTACTTAAAAATATGGAGAGCATAAATCAAGGTGACAATAGAGATGGAAAGAAGGGGATGTGTCTAAGAAGTATTTTGGAGAGAGATACAAAAGTTGTACAACATGTAATTTGCCAGGCTAAATATGTTCTACTAAATATGCATTGATTCTGTGGAAGTGGTGAAGTTTTCACTTCAAAGACTGAAATATTATACAGCTCTTCTGTGACTAGGTATGGAACCTTCAAATGTCATTTAATCTTGTTGGAGATTCGTCTTCTCTATAATGAAATAGAGGTAACATTCCTGTGACCCATCTCTCTCCCAAGAACATACAAAGGAAAAACAGATAATAGGTGTGAAAATAGTTGGAAGGGAAAATTATTTTTGGATGTAGAAGACAATATCATTATTATTTGCAGAAAGGTTTTTTAGGTCTTAGGATTCAGGTAGGTGAGCCACTCAGCTTTTAAATGGCCTCCTCTAATAACTGCAATTTACATAATATAACATTAAAGAAGCTAAATAAACCAGAAGAGCCGGAAAAATATGACCATTTTCTTAAATGTATAACATTCAAATTAGAGAAATCTAAGTCCCCACATTACAAGGTCAAAGTAATCTGACTCAAGTCTGACTTCAAAGTGCCTTAATTTATGAAATAGTTTCATCCATGAGGACATTTCCAAATGAAGTAATACTAGAGAGGTATTCATGAAGTACATATAGTGTCTACATTTTGATAAATTCTAATTCTGTGCAGATTGTCCTGGATTTATTGATTTTCCCCCATGGCTAATGCCAAAACATAATTATGTTTATATTATAGAAAAATCTGATTTAAAGACAAACTATGTATTCTAACATATACATGTGAACCACTGAGCTGTGGAAGAGGAGTCCTTGTTGTGAGAGTACAATTAACAACAAATAAAAGCGAAAGTGATTTCAAACATCAAGAAGTGTTTGATTTCAGTTTCTTCTTAAAAAAGGACCCAAAAGTCATAGAAAAAAAATGCTGTCTACTTTTTAAAAATGTAAGTCTAAAAAGTACTCAGTTTAATAGACTCAGTCCTAGAAAACCTGTTTTTCTTTAAACTTAGAAATCTTAATGTTCTCTAACACTGTTAAATTGTTCAGACTATTAATGCTTGGTACTGTTTACAAACTTAGATCATTAACCTCTTTTAAATATTTTAAATTGCATTTATAAACTTAATATTTCCTTTTAAAAGTCCCTGGATTTAACAAATTTTCCAAAGTTCTAAAGTCTTTTCTGTGCCTAATACATTTGCCTTATATATAAAGTGAATCTTAAGATCTTATTAAAAAAATGTACGTGTGAACTTTTTTGACTCAATTGCAGATGTTTCAATTGTACAAAGTCATATACAATTCCATAAAATTGCTTATTTCTTACACAGTAAAAGTTAATAAAGTCTGCCAATATTTCACATGTATTTTATAATTCTAATGTAACTATATCATTCAGAAACCCACCTAAGTATTTCTGACCATGTAATAGCATATGTCTCCATATACATTACTTTAAAAGAACTCATAGCTAAAAACTGACTTGAAAATAGGAAATGTAGAGGCGCCTGGGTGGCCCAGTCAGTTAGTTAAGCATTGGACTTCGACGCAGGTCATGATTTCACGGTCTGTGGGTTCCAGCCCCACATCGAGCTCTGTGCTGACAGCTTGGAGCTTGGAGCCTGGTTAAGATTCTGTCTCCCTCTTTTTCTGCTCCTCCCCCACTCGTGTTCCGTCTCTCTCTGTCTCAAAAAATAAAACATTCAAAAATAATAAAAAATAGAAAATCTATTAAGAATTATATCATTAAAACAAAGTTTAAATAAGTTGTAAGAGACATTCATAGATGTTGGCTCCATGAGCAGTCCTCACACTCACACAGTCTTTTCATTTATTTTGTGTATTAATCTCTTAATAACATTAAAATTTAATGACAGTTTTGACAAAGGAAGGATGTGACATGGCCTGGTTGGTTAATGTTAATAAAACTAATTTGTTTTATAGATACAGGAATATTTCAAAATACCTAAATATAAATACAATTTAGACTTAGAAAGATTGGAACAAGGAACCAGAAAGTTATTAGTAATCTTAGCATAACTTCAAATTTATGGTTTGCTCTCCTTCTGTCCATTTTGTTTTTGTTTATTTCCCCCCTCACTATGGAGTGTTTTCTTTTTATTTGTTGGTTTGTTTTATTTTAATTTAATTTTTTATTTTTTTCTCACATGAGTTTGTCCAGAGAAGGATTTTTTTGTTTGTTTGTTAACACCATCAACCAAATGTCTTGAATCCCAATGACCCAACTCAAGAATATCTTTAAAAAATAGTTGGTTAGTCCATCATGGGTGAGGTGTCTACTCCACTGGTTTTGGTCAGGGAGGTGAGCTTATATACAGTACAAATGCACAGAGATGAGTAGAAGGAACAAAATCTCCTGAAACTTATAATTGGGCTGGGCAGATGCCCAGAAATTTTTTACTCCATTGTTAATTCACCAGTACTTATTTTCATAGGATGTGAATATTCAAATGCTGGTGGCTCACTGCCAGAGCTGTTTCTTGGTCTGTTTTAACTTCTCTGTGATAAGTGTATTATACATATGAAAATGTAAACTTCAAAGAACAAGAAGCACATTATTTCCATTTGGGACCACATTTGAAATGTGGCCAGTCAACAGTAAATAAAGTTAGTTTTTTATATACTGACAGTAGTTTCTGGGGAAATTAATAAAAAAATAGCATTTCAATTGTAACAAGTCTCTAAAGAAAAGAAATTCTATAATGGAAGATTGTCTTGAGGCTAAGAGGAGGGGAAAGAACTAAACTTTTTGTAATATACTTTAAATATCAACATAAATGGTTAAATGCAAAACATTTCTCAGATCTGTGATCTCTAATTATAATATTTATTTTAATTAGAACTAACATTTATTGAAATCATACCTGTATACTAAATAGTATGCTTCCCCTTTACATGCAGAATTTCAAGAAATACTATGAGGTAGGAACAGCAACAGTGTTGCTGTTGTTTTTGTTTTAAATCTTTACTGATATTTAAAAAAATCTCTCTGATACACATACCAAGGTTTCTCATATGTCTTCTCTTTGTCCCATAGAAGATTCTTTCTATTAATTGCTTCTAGGTGTGGCATTTAATTTCTAACATTTTGTCATATTTTTAAAAATTATATAAATTAGTTTTTACTTATTGTTTGCAGATTTTGTACTGTGAATCTAAATATTATCATAAGTTATCATTTAAATAAAGATTGTGAAATTGATAGTAAGTTTAAAATCATGAAGCTACAGTTATAAAGGTAGTCTCATGCAGAAATGTGAAATAAAAATATTAAAACACATTTTTGAAAATTAGATATATAAAGTTAGAGTAGCAAATTATAAAATCGTTTCTTCCAGAATGTCTTTCTCATCTATGTGCATATTTATGTGTCCTTTTTACACATTATACATTGTAATTGGTATGGTTAGTGCCTAAAACTCAATCTCCTTAGTGATTTTTGTTTCTGGTCTTTAAGATTTCTTCATTTCCCCATCATGCCTCTTCATGTCCTAACTGTCACCTAATTTAATTCAGCAACTGTCCTCTAAAACACTTTATACCAGAATTAAAGAGACCACTGAATTCAGATTTCCTCTACCCAAATGGTAATCAAAGTGCGACCTAACATTATTTGTTCCATAATGACTCCTGGAACACATTTCTTCACAGGAAATGTGACAAGCCAGAATATAAATAGCATATTTTTCTGGATCAGGCACATAATGTTTGAAAAAGATGAGTTGATCTGAGAAGCTAAATAATGCTAGAACCCTACTGCAAAGAGACTAATAACATACTTAGGGAACATAAATGTACTGCAGCATTGTTACCTTGCAATGCACTCTAGCCACCAGAACTTAGGGAACACATGATGTCTATAGTCATTCTACCATCGGACACCAGGTATAGCTTCTGCTTTGAGAATTTTAAAGTTTAGTAAGGAGTTGCAATGTTTTTTTTTTTTTTCAAATTACCGAGACTTAAAAATCATTAAAATTAAATTTGACAAAATTAGTTCAGAATATTTGTAAAGTACAAATTGTTCATTTGTTTACAAAGAATGTAAAGTAAAAATGTTTATTTTTTAGGATTTTATATGAAATTATGTTATTCAGAAGTATACACAGTAAGATGTAAAATACCTGCATTCAACAATAAGGACAACTCTCTCTCAATCTCTCTCTCTCTCTCTCTCTCTCTCTCTCTCCCCCCCCCTTTCTATATATATATATTCACTTAGTATTGTACCCTCGAGTTCCATCCACATTGCTACAAATAGCCAGATTTAATTCCTTTTCATTGCCATGTAGTATTGCAAAGTGTAGATAAACCAAATCTTCATGATCCATTCATCATTTGATGGACATTTAGGCTCTTTCCATGATTTGTCTATTGTTGAAAGTGCTGCTATGAACATTGGGGTACATGTGCCCCTATGCATCAGCACTCCTGTGTTTCTTGGGTAAATTCCGATCAGTGCTATTGCTGAGTCATAGGGGAGTTCTATTGTTAATTTTTTGGGGAATCTCCACACTGTTTTCCAGAGGGGCTGCAGCAGTTTACATTCCCACCAATAGTGTAAGAGGGTGCCCATTCCTCCACAACCTCACCAGCATCTATAGTCTCCTGATTTGTTCATTTTAGTCACTCTGACTGGCATGAGGTGGTATCTCAGTGTGGTTTTGATTTGTGTTTCCCTGATGATGAAAGACGTTGAGCATCGTTTCATGTGTCTGTTGACCATCTGGATGTCCTCTTTGGAGAAGTGTCTGTTCATGTCTTCTGCTCATTTCTTCACTGGATTATTTGTTTTTTTTGGGTGTGGAGTTTGGTGAGTTCCTTATAGATTTTAGATACTAGCCCTTTATCCGATATGTCTTTTGCAACTATCTTTTCCCATTATGTCAGTTTGCCTATTAGTTATGTTGATTGTTTCCTTTGCTGTGCAGAAGCTTTCTTTCTTGAAGAGGTCCCAATAGTTAATTTTTGTTTTTGATTCCCTTGTCTTTGGATATGTGTTGAGTAAGAAATTTCTGCAGCTGAGGTCAAGGAGGTTGTTTCCTGCTTTCTCCCCTAGGGTTTTGATGGTTTCCTGTCTCACATCCAGGTCCTTCATCCATTTGGAGTTTATTTTTGTGTATTATATAAGAAAGTGGTCTAGTTTCATTCTTCTGCATGTTGCTGCCCAGTTCTCCTAGCACCATCTGTTAAAGAGGCTGTCTTTTTTTCCATTGGATACTCTTTCCTGCTTTGTCAAAGATTAATTGGCCGTATAATTGTGAGTCCAATTCTGGGTTCGTTATTCTATTCCATTGGTCTATGCGTCTCTTTTTGTGCCAATACCATACTGTCTTGAATATTATAGCTTTGTAGTAGAGGGTAAAGTGTGAGATTCTGATGCCTCCCATTTTGGGTTTCTTCTTCAATCTAAAATATTACTTTGGTATTCAGGGTCTTTTGTAGTTTCACACAAATTTTAGAATTGTTTGTTCTAGCTTTGAGAAGAATGCTGATGCAGTTTGGTTGGGATTGCATTGAAGGTGTAGATTGCTTTCGGTAGTATTGACATTTTAACAATATTCTTCTGATCCATGAGCATGGAATGCTTTTCCATTTCTTTGGGTCTTCTTCAATTTCCTTCATAAGTTTTCTATAGTTTTCATCATACAGATCTTTTACATCTTTGGTTAGGTTTATTACTAGGGTTTTTTTTTTTTTTTGGTACAATTGTGAATGGGATCAGTTTCTTGATTTCTCTTTCTGTTGCTTCCTTATTGGTGTATAAAAATGCAACCGATTTCTGTATGTTGGTTTTGTACCTTGTGACTTTCCTGAATTCATGGATCAGTTCTAGAAGACTTTTGGTAGAATTTGTCGGGTTTTCTATGTAGAGTATCATATCATCTGTGCAAAGTGAAAGTTTGAGTTAATCTTTGTCAATTCTGATGCCTTTTGTCAATTCTGATTGCTGATGCTAGGACTTCAGCACTATGTTAAACAACAGTGGTGAGAGTGGACATCCCTGTCGTGTTCCTGATCTCGGGGCAAAGCTCTCAGTTTTTCCCTATTGAGGATGATATTAGCTGTGGGCTTTTCATAAATGGCTTTTATGCTGTTTAAGTAAGTTCCTTCTATCCTGACTTTCTTGAGGGTTTTTATTAAGAAAGATTGCTGTATTTTGTTGAATGCTTTTTCTGCATCTATTTACAAATCATATGATTCTTTTCAATTGTTAATGTGATGTACCACATTGATTGATTTGTGAGTATTGAACCAGCCCTGCAACCCAGGAATGAATTCCACTTGATTATGGTGAATAATTCTTTTTATATACTGTTGAATTGATTCCCTAGTATCTTGATAAGGATTTTTGCATCCATATTCATCAGGGATACTGTCCTGTAGTTCTCTTTTTTTGGCTAGGCCTCTATTGACTTAGGAATCAAACTGATGCTGGCTTCATAGAATAAGTCCAGAAGTTTTCCTTCCATTTCTGTTTTTTGAGACAGCTTGAAAATAAGGGGTATTAACTCTGATTTAAATGTCTGGTAGAATTCCCCAGGGAAGCCATCAGGTCCAGAGCTCTTATTTGTTGGGAGATTTCTGATAACTGATTCCATTTCTTTCCTAGTTATGGGTCTGTTCAGATTTTCTTTCTCTTCCCGTTTGTTTTGGTAGTGAGTACGTGTTTAGGAATGTGTCCATTTCTTCTAGGTTGTCCAGTTCGTTAGCATATAATTTTTCATAGTATTCCCTGATAATTGCTTGTACTTCTGAGGGATTGGTTGTGATAAATCCATTTTAATTCATGATTTTGTCTATTTGGGTTCTCTCTCTTTTCTTTTTGAGAAGCCTGACTAGAAGTTTATCTCTTTTGTTTATTTTTTTTTCAGAAAACCAACACTTGGATTCACTGATCTGCCTGGTATTTTGGATTCTATATTGTTTGTTTCTGATTTGGTCTTTATTATTTCTCTTCTTCTGCTGGGTTTGGGATGTTCTTGCTGCTCTGCTTCTAGTTCCTTTAGGTACACTGTTAGATTTTGTATTTGCACTTTTTCTAGTTTCTTGAGTTAGGCCTGGATTTCAATGTATTGTCCTCTTAGGTCTGCCTTTGCTGCATCCCAAAGGGTTTGGATTATTGTATTTTCATTTTCATTTATTTTCATATATTTTTAAAATTTCTTTTTAATTGCCTGGTTGACCCATTCATTCTTTGGTAGGGTGTTCTTTAAGCACCTTTCTTTGGAGGTTCTCCAGACTTTTTCCTGTGGTTAATTTCAAGTTTTATAGTATTGTGATCTGAAAGTGTGCATGGTATGACTCAATTCTTTTATATTTATTGAGGGCTGCTTTGTGATCCAGCATGTCATCTATCTTGAAGAATGTACAATGTGAATTCGAGAAGAAAGTGAATTCCATAGCTTTGAGATATAGAGTTCTAAATATACCTGTCAAGGCCATCTGGGCCAATGTGTCATTCAGGTGCATTGTTTCTTTAGTGATCTTATGTCTAGTTGATCTATCCATTGCTATAAGTGGAGTATTAAAGTCCCCTGCAATTAGCACATTCTTATCAATAAGCCTGCTTATGTTTGTGATTAATTTTTTAATGTATTTTGGTTCTTTTGCATTCAGTGCATAGAGATTTATAATTGTTAGCTCTTCCCGATGGATAGACCCTGTAATTATTATATATTGCCCTTCTTTATCTCTTGTTTCTGCCTTTACTGTAAAGTCCAGTTTGTCCAGTAGGAGTATGGCTACTCCAGCTTTCTTTTGACTTCCAGTAGCATGATAGATATTTCTCCATACCCTCACTTTCAATAAGAAGGTATCTTCAGATCTAAAATGAGTCTCATAGACAGCAAATAGATGGATTTTGTTTTTTTATCCATTCTGATACCCTATGTCTTTTGATTGAAGAATTTAGTCCATTTACATTCAGTGTTATTATTGAAAAATATGGGTTTAGAGTCATTGTGTTCTCTGTAGGATTCATACTTGTAGTGGTGTCTCTGATGCTTTGTGTTCCTTCCAACAATTCCTTTCAACTCATAGGGTCCCCTCAGGATTTCTTGTAGGGCTGGTTTAGTGGTGATGAATTCTTCCCATTTTTGTTTGTTTCAGAAAACCTTTATCTCTTCTTCTATTCTGAATGACAGGCTTGCTGGATAAAGGATCCTTGGCTGCATATTTTTCCTGTTCATCACATTGAAGTTTTCCTGCCATTCCTTTCTGGCCTGCCAGGTTTCAGTACATAGGTTCGCTACTACCCTTATGTGTCTACCTTTGTATGATAAGGCCCCTTTATCCCTAGCTGCTTTCAGAATTCTGTCTTTATCCTTATATTTTGCCAGTTTCACTATGATATGTTATCAGAAGATCGATTTAAATTACATCTGAGGGGAGTTCTCTGGCCTCTTGGATTTCAGTGTCTGTTTCCTTCCTTAGATTGGGGAAAGTTCTCAGCTATAATTTCTTCAAATACCCCTTCAGCCCCTTTCTCTCTCTTCTTCTTCTAGAATTCCTATGATACGGATATTGCTTCATTTGATTGTGTCACTCACTTATTGAATTCTCCTTTCATGCTCCTGGGTCAATTTATCTCTCTTTTTCTCAGCTTCCTCTTTTTCTATAATTGTATCTTCTAATTCATGTATTCTCCTCTCTGCCTCTTCATTTTGTGCAGTCTGCCTCCATTTTATTATGCACCTCATTTATAGCGTTTTTTAATTCATCATAACTATTTTTAAGATCCATGATCTTTGTAGCAATAGAATCTCTTCTGTCTTCTATGCCTTTTTCAAGCTCAGCGATTAATTTTATGAATGTTGTTCTGAATTCTTGGTCAGTTATGTTGCTTATATCTGTTTTGATCAATTCTTTAGCTGTCACTTTTTCCTGAAATTTCTTTAGAGGAGAGTTCTTCCGTTTTGTCATTTTGGCTAGCTTTCTGTCTCATGTAAGTTTAAAAGGCTTGTTATGTGCTCTGTACCTGTGAGTACTGCTATATTGAAGCACCTCATAGACTGTCCAGGGCCTGGTCATTCAGGAAGAGTTCTTTTATGGGTATTCCTTGGTCTCTCTTGTTGCGACTTTGGTTATTTTATTTCCCTACCCATAGTGATGTTTTAGACTCCCGACAATGTGTGCTTTGGTTTGTTCCTTGAAGTAGCCCTGGAAAGGAAAACAGACAGACAAACAGGGAACAGAAACACTCAAACACACAAACAAATCAAACAAACAAGCAAACTAACAAAAAAAATTAAAAAATAAAAGCAAAGGACACTCTAAAAGCTTAAAACCAGAAATCCCAGCTACAAATAAAGAGCAGGGTGAAAGCAGTGCTGATGGAAGAGCATATATAAAGAGAGAAATGACAGGGATAGGGAGAAAGAGAAGATGAACATTGACCAGGCAGAGAGCCTAAAAGACTTAATCCAGAGAAGAAAAAGGATAATACGGCTGGAGGTGCGGAGAAAGAAATGGAGATAATGTTATATAGAGAAACTATATAGTCTGATTATTCCAGAGAGAGAAAGGAAGGTAAAGAAGGAGCTGTAGAGCATGTATCAGGAAAATGAATTAAATATGTCTTTTTAGGCAAACCTATTACCAGAATAACTAGTCCAAAGGAGGGAAGACATAGGAATGAGAAAAGAGAGAATATATCTGAATAGCAAGAATTGATCTAGAGTTAATCATGGCAGTGCAGCAGTGCTGGTCTTGGGGGAGGGGCTGTCTGTTTCTGCCGCATCTGTCTGACTTCTGTAAAAGAGGAGTTACCCAGTGCAGGTGGGCATGGTTTGGTGTAGGCAGGTCCTGCCTCCACTCTGGGCCCCACAGACCAATCCCTGAGGCCCCGCCTCAGTGGTTGTGGGGAGAAAAATGGTGACCCCCTCCCAGTCCCTTCTCCTTAGACCAGGTGTTCCAAATCACTCTTTTGGATCTGTTCTTACTGTGCCACGGGCACAGATGAGGTGAGCAGTCTATGCCCCCCATTAGCGGAATTCCAAGATCTCACTCCATGCACATTAATGATGCTACCTGAAATATAATCCTGTGAAGTAGGCACATCAAAGCAGGGAATTGGTTCCTTCTGATGCCAACTGGGCCCGTGGGTACTGCCTAACCCGGAGGGAACTTCTTTTGTCCCCCTGCACGGGAGATAGTTATAGGATCCCTCTTCATCCTGGGCCGAGGTTTTTCTCTTGTCCTATGTTTTCCCAGCCTCTCTTTCTCTTCCCTTTGTCTCTCCACAGAAGGGGATCTCTCCCCTCTGTGCCTCCATGTCCTGACCCATTTTTATCTCCCCCATTCCGCAATCATGCACCTATAAGTCTGTCTTCCTAGTAGACTGTGTGTTCTTTTCTCCCAGATTCTTTGGCTTCAGCCCTTCTTAGTTTGAGAGATGTGTGCAGGAAGTATGGATCCCCCTATTTCTCCATCTTCGAGACAACTCTTCAAAAGCAAAAGGTGAAGTAGATTAAGATTTGATACTGAAGGGCAAAAATCTAAAGCTCCCAGAAAGGAGTACTACTATTTCAAATTAGATAAGAAATAATATGTTTATAGCCAATAGATGAATATTTAAAGGACATCAACCTCACCTCTTGGAATCAGTTATGAACATATTTGAATCAAAGGGTGACATCATGTGTATGTTTAGTCTAGAGGCATTTTGATTAACATTTTCAATAGTTTTAATCAGATATTACTTGGTGACTCATCTAACTGCTAAATTATGTCTACCCAAATAGCTAAAGGTATTTTTATATTGTTTATTATATGATCATAACCAGCTAGATTATCCAATAGTCACAAAATTATGAATGATGACTTCGAAAGAATTTGAATTGGCTGATTGTAAAGGACAGTAAATTCCTTTACAAATATTTATTTTAATAAAAATTGCGAACTCCAGAGAATTTGCTTTAAGTGGTAATGTTTTCTATACATCCTTTATTTTCACTTCCTAAATGTGTTTTTATTATAAACTCCTAGAATAAATTATTGGAAAAGAATGTATAGCATGTTATGGCATATAATTTTTGGCTCCTTCATAATGATTTTCTAAATTGGTGGGTGGCACCTGGGTGGTTCAGTCGGTTAAGTATCCGAGTTCAGCTCAGGTCATGATATCATGGTTCGTGGGTTCAAGCCCTGTGTTGGGCTCTGTATTGACAGCTCAGAGCCTAGAGCCTGCTTCGAATTCTATGTCTTCCTCTGTCTTTAACCCTCCCCCACTTGCTCTTTGTCTCTCTCTCTCTCAAAAATAAATAATAAACATTAAAAAATTAAACTGGTGGTGGGAATTGATAAGCTATTTAATAAAGATCTATGTGTGTTAAATGTGTATACATATACACATTTTACAAGCCAGTGGCTGTTATTCATGTACAATTTTGGGAGCTCTTGTTTCAATTGCCAATTAATAGATAAACAGAAAATATTTATTTTTCTTTGAATATCAACATTTAAAATAATTTTTAGATTCATCAGATCTAATATTGATATATTATGACTATACTATTTTCTTTTATGAATATATTTAAATGAAGGTTAGAAGGACTCCCTTCATCTTGATAAGTACTTAATTAATAGGCTCTTCTATAAGGTGTGTGAGTAAAACAAACTCTCAAAACATATATATTCATAAATATATTTTTCAACAAAATTATTTTTATTTTGTAAGTATGGATTAAAGTCATTCTTCACACCCACTATCCCACATTTGTTAATAAAAATACTTTGAAAGTACAAATGAAAGTCCACTTTCCTCTGAGATGTGACATACACAGTGAAGTACCTCTACTGTCAAACTCTGTGGTCATAATCTGGATATTGCTTCCTTTGGAGAAGATCACCAGACAACTTCTGTGTGCGTAAGAGTGTTTAAAAAAAAAAAAACCTATAAATATAAAAAGTTGGCTCCTTAGGGACTTTTCTTCTGTTTTTAAATAAATGCATTAGAAGTAATAGTAATGAAAAGTCGTCCATGACCTAGAGTGAAATGTATAGTATTGTGCTTTCATCCTCCTCCCTTCTGACATAAATTTTAAAATCTCTTAAAAATAAGATGTTTAAAATTTTGTAGTACCAAACGCCTCTAGAGACCATTTATTTAGTTCATCCTTTTCCAGATGTAATAAGGAATTTAATAATGGCAAATAACCTAGAAACTTCCATAGCCCAAGAGGCAGAGTTTTTCAAGTATATATAACAGAGGAACAAAAATATAACATTGAAATGATTGACCATCATTAAGAGTAAATAGGATGGAGGAGCTAATACCGCATGATTATTTCTACTGCATTAATGAGGACATTGAACCTAAAGCAAAGGATTTATTTAAGTTTATTTGCCTTGCATCTAAGTAGGATTATCTGTTTCTAAATATTCTTAAGTTTAACTACAAAGCACCATGGTGAGATTATTAAAATAAAGTTGAATGAATAGCAAATGTAACAAAATGATTTATGGTATAGGGTATATAGAGTTGGTGAGCTTCCCAAATTTTTGTCTAACAAGCCTTTAGAGAAATCAGTCACCTAAATCCTAATATCTAAATTAGTGTATATAGATAAAGCCCCCCAAAATATCTTTACTAGGAAGAAAAGTTAAGTATGACAGATACCCAACTATAAATGCCATATGTTTCTGTTACCAAAAAATTAGAATGTCTATTGTAAGTAGACTTTCTGATAACTGTTAAAAAAAAATAAAGTGGAAGGACAGCTGTAAGACACTGGAGTATGCAAGTTTTTAATTTTATTGGTGCTGAAAAGGATAGTTTTTGTTTGTTTTTTTTTTTTTACAAATAGTTTATTGTCAAATT
>NW_027529635.1:0-2144 GCF_008692635.1 Crocuta crocuta
TCACAATTGCACAGAAAACCATAAAATACCTAGGAATAAACCTAAACAAAGATACAGGAGATCAGTATGATGAAAACTATAGAAAACTTATGAAGGAAATTGAAGAAGACACAAAGAAATGGAAAAACATTCCATGCTCATGGGTCAGAAGAATATTGTTAAAATGTCATTACTACCCAAAGCAATCTATGCCTTCAATGCAATCCCAATCAAAACTGCACCAGCATTCTTCTCAAAACTAGAACAAACTATCCTAAAATTTTTATGGAACCACAAAAGACCCTGAATAGCCAAAGTAATATTGAAGAAGAAAACCAANAGAAAACCAAAACGGGAAGCATCACCATCTCAGACTTTAGCCTCTAACTACAAAGCTGTAATCATCAAGACAGTATGGCATTGGCACAAAAACAGACACATAGACCAATGGAATAGAATAGAGAATTCAGAATTGGACCCACAAATGTATGGCCAACTAATCTTTGACAAAGTGGGAAAGAGGATCCAATGGAAAAAAGACAGCCTCTTTAACAGATGGTGCTGGCAGAACTGGACAGCAACATGCAGAAGAACAAAACTTGATCACTTTCTCACACCATACACAAAAATAAACTCAAAATGGATGAAGGACCTGAATGTGAGTCAGGAGACTATCAAAACCCTAGAGGAGAAAGCAGAAAAAAACATCCTTGACCTCAACCGCAGCAATTTCTTACTTGACACATCGCCAAAGGCAAGGGAATCAAGAGCAAAAATGAACTATTGGGATCTAATCAAGATAAAAATCTTGTGCATGCCAAAGGAAACAATCCATACAACTAATAAGCAACTGACACAATGAGAAAAGATAGTTGCAAATGACATATCAGATAAAGGACTACTATCCAAAATCAATAAGGAACTNGTGTTCATTGTAGCACTCTCAACAATAGCCGAAACATGGAAAGAACCTAACATGATGCATCCGTGTGCATCAACGGATGAATAGATCAAGAAGATGTGGTTTATCTATACCATGGAATACTACATGGCAATGAGAAAGAACGAAATCTGCCCATTTGTTGCAACATGGATGGAACTTGAGAGTGGTGATGTTGAGGGAAATAAGTCAGGCTGAGAATACCGTATGTTTGCAAGTATAGGTGGATTAGGAGAAACTTAACGGAGGACCATGGGGGAGAGGAAGAGGAAAAATAGTGGGGGAGAGGGAGGGAGGCAAANATGTTCTATGGAAACCAAGTTGACAATAAACTATTTAAGAAAAGAAAATAAATAGTAAAAAAAATAAAAATACTAAATGATATTCAGTATCATTATACCTAGATGTGCACTGGAACATTCATTTTTCTGTACAGGACTTGGGTAAAGCAAAGACCTGATGGCAGGACTTCACTTTGTATTTTCCAATCTTCTGGAATTAATTGTGATATTACATGGAGAACTCCTACAATATGGTTTTATTTCTGTATATATCATGTTGTATGAGAATACTATGTATAAAGCCATTAGAAGGCATGGGAAGGAAGAATGTAGACAGAATTTAAGAAGTGGCCAAGTATGGCATCTGAAAGTTGGGAAAGAACTTCATGGGAACCTGTCCACTCTCATCCAAGATGGTTCACATATACTTATATCAGTAATCACAGGTAATAATGTGTATCTTAAAATTTGTAATGTTTGTGTTAATAACATTCATTGCAGAAGAACTAGATTAAAAGAGATATATTGATAAGAATAGAAGGCAACGTTTTATAGCAATCTCAGGGTATTCATTATATTTAATCAAAAATAAAGTGCTCAAAATTCAATTTCAGTCACCCATAAGTAGCCAATTCCAACAATTTATGCTACAGAAATATAACTAGATTTAAATAACATTTTCATAAAAAAAATGAGTATCAGATCCATGAATTTTATACATTTGAATCTTCTTTTGTTGAAAAATAAAATTCAAATCATTCTATCAAATGTAGAAATGCTCAGTGACTACATTTCTAGATTGCTGATATAAATACCACTTACTTCGTTGGTTATTGTCTTTAAATTATGGAGCATGCCATAATAATGTGTAGATACTCTGTTCTTTCCAACTTTAACTTTTGTTTGTTTGCTTTTCCTTTAATGTCATCCCCTCCCCCCCCCCC
>NW_027529635.1:2550-166142 GCF_008692635.1 Crocuta crocuta
GCGAAGGGGCAATATGACACAACTTTCCTCTAAGGAATTTTTCTTCTAAGGAATTTTTAAGGTTAATAAAAACAAAAACAAAATCAGAAAAATAAGTATGTCTGCTGTTGATTCATATTAAAAGCTGCGACTGTAAGGCCACAAGTCTAAACATCTAAACCAAACTGACTCCATGACAGGCTTTAAGTTTCCCCTCTAAACCAGAAGGCCTGAGTTTCCGCTTCCCCAAAAGTATCAGGTAGTTACACATTGCCCAAGGCAGGAGTAGCCACCCTTGCAACACCCGGTCAGGAAAGGCCAGCGACCACCCTTCACATTGTTAAGGGAGAGGCCCGGAGATAGAAACTATAGATAGGACCCTGTTACCTAATGTTAAAGTTAACCTGTTACTCTCAGAACAAGACCCTAGGCTCGCTCTGTGATATGTCGAATTTAAAGGTGCTCTAAACGTTGTAATTGGATCCCGCCAAAAGTAACGAATACTCTAGACAATGTGTATGGTCAAACCTGCTGTCAATGATGTTGAATAATTATGATTGGATCACTGTTCCCATGTCACAACTTCTGTAACTCCCCCGTCTCAAACCCCATAAAAACCCTACTCTGCCCTTGTTCGGGGCTCTCAGCATGGATTCATTGCATTGGTGAGGTCTGGGAGCCCGAGCTTAAACCCGTAATAAAGCCCTTTGCCTTTGCATACGTGACTCGGACTCCTTGGTGGTCTTGGGATTTTGGGGAGATCGCGATCTGGGCATAACACGACCAAACTCATTTCTTGTCTTGCGGAAACACTAAAAGTTTGTTACACAGTTTAAACATGATTGGCAGAGAATTTCTACTCAAAAACCATCATAGTTAAGAATGCAATTCTTAATAATCAATATTTGTATTATCACATGCTAAAGAGAATAGATTCTAGTACAATGATCTTTATAGAATTGACAAATTTTACTACACTATTGAGCACAGCAGTTAGATCAATTGACTTATTTGTTTTCCATCATAAAACTTTCTCTGTGAAGAAAGCAGTGAGATGATTTACATTCTGGAGGAAGACCCTTAATCTGGGTAATTACTCAGAATGTTGCCCTACCACTGCAGCTGCACCATCAGAACACACTTTTATACAAAACTTACTTGTTGACAACGTAATTCTCAATAGTTTTATACAGTTCAGAGCTAACTGTGTAACTAAGCAATGAATCTGAAACAAAAATATCTTACTTTATATTATCATCATGTTCAAAGTATACACATTGTAAGTTATGCTAACAATTTTGTGCATCTTCAAGTTGCAATGAAAACATATATTTTGAAAGATGCCTGGATGGCTCAGTTGGTTCAGTGTCAAACTGTGGCTCAGGTCATGATCTCATGGTTCATGAGTTCAAGCCCAGCATCAGGCTCTCTATTGTCAGCACCGAGTCTGCTTTGGATCTTCTGGCCTTCTCTCTCTCTGCCTCCACTCCCAACTCACTCTCTCTGTCTTGCTCTCAAAAATAAATAAAAACACTAAAAAGTATTTTGATAGCTTTTTATATTCTATCATGTGGTTTTCCATGTCATTAGGTAATTTCTAATATGTCAAGCTATGGTGTCATTAGAGCCTGGTATGTCTTTGCTCCAGACTCATTCCCAACATTTCTGATAATAGAGTGGTATAGACTTTCTTGATGCTTATGTACTACATCAGGCATTCTAATGCAGGAGTAGCAAGCAAAAACACTTAAAAAGTTGACATTTCTCTTTGTTTTGCCATATTAGTCATTTAAATGATGATAAACATCAATAAGCAGTTGGGCATTAATCAATATCAAGCAAATTCTTTGCTAATTACATAAAATTGTAAACTTTCTGGAAAGTATTTTCTTTTTTTCAGTTTTTAATCTTTATTTAATTTTTGAGAGAGAGAGAATGAGCAAGCATGAGAGGGGGAGGGGCAGAAAGAGAGGGAGATCAAAAATCCCGCTGCACAGATTTGGACACAGGGCTTGAATTCACAAACCTTAGGTCATAATGTGTGCCGAAGTTGAGTGTTTAACTGACTGAGCCACTCAGACACCCCTGGAATGTATTTATATAAAATAATTTGCAGAAATGTGCTGGTATGAGTAGCAAAAGCAATGCATAGTGACAGAATGAATGAAACTACTAAGTGATAGGCAAAGTTTAAGTAAGTTCCATTATTGTCTACAAGCCAAAAAGCTCTCTGGCAGAGGAGAAACTGGAAGGCTCCTATAACCCACCTCAAATAGCACTAAACTCAAAAATAACTTTGTATACTTTCTGAAAACAGAATGTCAGTATATCTTAATAAGCCAGTCTTCAGAAACTGGGATTTTTAAGTTATAAAATTAAAAATCTCTGTGAGATGTGTTTCAGGCAATTATGTATAGTTTCTTGAACAAACAAAGACCAACTCTCACTTCCTGAATAGTAACAGAATATATATGTGTCTTAAGAATGCCAAGGAGAAAACAACAACAACTAATTATTCCATCCTGCTTTATATTATAATAGGATTTGCAGAAAATTCAACAATGAGAACAAGAAAGATTCCAGAACTCAAAGCCCACTATAGAAATTGTTGACAAAATGTATCATTTTGAACAAACAGGTCAACAACTAAATGAAATAGAAGGATCACAAAGTGACAATGGGACAATAAAAAACAGTGAAAGACAGGATGCCTCAAAGAAAAACAAATATGAATAATATGCAAGAGAGTAAAAACCCATAATCCAGGTCCTGGACATAGTAAGTCACATATACATCATACACATAGTAAGCCACTTATATTCATATTCTTAACTGAGGTTTTAGCAAGAGACAATGATACCCATGACATGTAGTTATTTGTAATGAAAATATATTTTCTAAATCATCAGAATAGTTAAGATTAAAGAAGTAAGTACACAAGTGTGATTTTGAATTGCATATGCTGCTCTGCTTCTCCTACACAGGCAGAATCAGGTAGCGAGGCAGTGAGTCAGGGGAACTCCTAGTTTTGCATCTTAATAAGAATTGCTCAGACTCTCTTCTCAATGTCAAGGGTCTATTGTCCTTGTACTCACCAATAGGAATATTGTCAGCAGAACTATCCTTGCATGAGAACAACAAATATCCATACAGAACTGAAGAATTGAAAACTGCCAGTATTCTCAATTAACAAACTATCACCTTGAAAAGGTCATTCCTGCAGCATTTCTCACTAGGTTTTCAACTACTGAGATTAAATCTCTGAAGCCCAACCACAACAAATGACAGATTCTCATTGCAAAGCCTGTCACATAACCTGGGGTGGGGGAAAATGTATTTGTGTGTGTGTGTGTAAGTGCATTTCCATATACTCAACTGTAGGTAATACCTTGCACTTTCCAATCCTTCCAATCAGAAATTAAAGTGTATGCCGTCTAAATATCCCCTTAGAGTATTTGTATAATATTTATTTGTCTTATAATTTTACAGAACTGACAGTTAGTAGATTGGAGTAAAATGATTATTCCAAATAATGCTAACCCAGCAATCTTTTATCCCCATGGAGATTACTTGTATCAATTAATAAGAAAATTTCATCTAGGAGAAAATGATGATGCTTCTAGTGCCAAATGTAGGTCAAGCTTAGGCAAGAATCATTCCTAGGGCATGAAGAATCTGAGTAATTACCTCATGGATCTCGTTCTGTGACTCTCATAGATTGAGGTGCTTTAGGTATAAGACATTGTGGGGGAAGAGGAGGAGAAAAATATGTTCTGGGGAAGTAATCCTCCTAACTACAGGGTCCCTGGTTAATGGTGTCAGAATGTGAGCTGGATTACCAAGTCTAAATCCTGTTCATACTATAGTCACCGTTGAGAGAAAGATAGGTTTAGGAGAAAATAACACTAACCAGAGTTGTGATCCAAAATTCAATGTAATTTTATGGTGAATTTTCCAATAGTGAATGTGTACTATTGGATCTCTGGCCAAGGTTACAAACTAAAATCAGAATCAGGTGACTTTCTTGGACATGATTTTTTCCAAGCCCTCTACACACAGGTACTCACCATATTCTATTTTAAAATGATTAATACTGCAGTCTTTCAATAAAATAGGAAATAGAGACAAATCCTTCAACAGAGAATGTATAAGCAAACAATGTTTATAAACTAAATGGGTTTAACTTTCCTAAGTTTACAACTTGCTACAGTTAAGCTAAGACCAAAACCCCATCTTGGTCTTCAGTGCTGTATCAACATAAAGGCAAAAGAAATATAAGAAAGATGGCATATGGAAATATCACTTATTTCTGAGGATCCCTATTGCAGACTCAAAAATTCAACCATCTATTTCACCTCTCCAGTTGAATGTATAATAGGCTCTCAATCTCAACTTGTCCAAAACTGAGTTTCTAATTAATATTCCCAACCTACGTACCTCTCAATCCAGCACCTTCCACTGTCTCCCTGTCTCTCAGTTAACTGCATCTCAATGCTTCCCATTTCTTGGGCAAAAATAGTAAAGGAACACTTGCATTCACTTTTTCTTTTATACCACATATGAGATTCACCAGCAAATCCTATATGTTCTATGGTCAAAAAATATCTAAAATCTGATTTCTTCTTACTTCTTCTAGCGTTATCTCACTCATCCAAGCCACAACCATCTGGTGTATGGTTTATTTCTTTCTTACTAGTCTCCCTCCTCAGCCTTGTTCAGATTATTCTGAACACAGAAACCAGATATTAAAACATGCCACTTCTCCATTTAAACATTTCCCCAAAGCTCACATTTCAAGAGGTTAAATACTGAAGGCCTTAATCCATTCACAAATGCGGAGATGGCTGGGCTGCTGTGACCTTTCTGACCTCATCTCCTCTCCTTGCTCCTTCCTTTTTTTTTTCTAGTCTCTTTGATGTACTTCAAACATTCTAGGCCTGCTCCTACCTATAGACAAGAACTGTTCCTTAGGGCAGATGCAATTCCTTTGTCCTGATGAGTATTTTTGTAGATATCTTTATAGATACCCTCCTCTCTTCTATCACATGTTTACTTGTCTTACTGATGCCTTCCCTGGAAATTCTGTTAAAAATGTTAATCCCCTTCCAACATACATACATGCACATACATCCTATCATCTTTTACTGCCTTAAATCTTCTTAGCACTGGTCACTATTTTACCTGTTATAAATTTCACTTGTCAACTTTATTTCCTATGTTCCCTTACTAGGAAGTTATCAGTTGCTCCTTCTTCATGGACAGTCATGAGCAGTCCAGAATTTTTCCAACAAACAAGGTTTTACTGATTCCATAAATAGTCCATATGTGTTTGAAGAAGAGGAGGGGAGGTACAGGAGGAGTTAATATGGCAGAGTAGAAGGTGGACCCTGTGTTTGTCTCATCTCTTGAACACAGCTACATAAATATCAAATCATTCTGAACATCCAAGAAATTGATCTGAGGACAAACTGCACAGCTAAAGGGAGACAAAAGCCCACGTCATGGATGGCAGGAGGTGTGGGGATGCGATTTGGGGGAAAAGAATCGTGATGCTGCAGAGACTGGAAAAAAAGAGAGGGGCTGATTATCATGAATTTTTATAACCAGCAGAACTCAGAGTGAAGTTTTATGAACCTGTGCCTGGCCAGTGTGGAGCCTGGCAGGTGGAGCAGCGCTCCTGTGCAGAAGGAGCGCAGGGGCCCAGGGACAGACAGCATGGTCTGAGGAGTCCCTTGAACACACTGAGTGAAGACAGCTCCCCTTCTTGAAGTACATTTGAGAGATGACACTGCCTCTCAGCCGACAGAGTTGGCAAGCACCACTGTGCTGCCCCATTCATTAGCAAAAGGGGTAGAGACACTTGCTGAAGGCGCCTAACCTGGAGGCCAGCTTCTTGCTGTGCTTTATTCTAAACTCCAAGAGATGGCATGCATTTGTGCAACTACCCTTCTGGGACAACCTGGCTTCTCCAGCCCCAGCATAGCAAGACCCTTCCCCCAGAGGATCAGTATGGATCTGCACTATGCCAGGTTCCTAAGATTTGGAGTTTTGAAACTCAGCCAGTGTGCGTGAGGTAAAACACAGAAGCACTGCACCACTGGGTGGGTAGACAGATCAGACACAGACAGGGTGAAGGCAGGAATCTGAAGGATTCCTGGGAGGATATTGTCCACACTTCTGTGAGGGCTGCCTGGAGAGCTGCGAGTGTGAACGCCCCTCTCCAGGGGCAGGGGAAAGAGTGGATGCCATTTTTCTCCCCCTACTCATCAGCGCAGCAAAGAAGAACTTCAGTGAGAAACACAGCCTACCCACAGGAGAAGCTTGAGCCACTTATACCAATCTCCACCCCTCTATACTCTGTACGTACTTCTGTACTAGGGCAAGTGTACGGAGACCAAAGCAGCAGCAGATCCCTCCCCAGAACACCAGCACAAATCTCGCACATACACCATGTCTCTGAAAATAGAGTGCTGCAGAGCTTCAACTCTAGTGGAAATAGGATATTAACTCTTTTAACAAGCAGGCCAAAGCACCTAGCTAAAACTTGCCATATATTGGACGAGGTCCAGACACTCCTCAGTGCAGACAAGGAGGAGCTCTGCAGAGAACTGATCTGAAGGAAAAATCACCCAAAACACAACAGCAGAATACTTCATAACATAACAGAAGCACTCCACAAAGCACCAGGCTCTGGTCAGTACATAACCTCTTCTTAATCAAGACATTACTCTCAGAGGCAGGAAACAGAACAAGCTTTCCTAACACAGAGACAAAGAGACTTAGACAAAATGACAAGATAGGAATTCATCCCAAAAGAAAAGACAAGGAACGCTCACAGCAAAAAACAAGGAACACTCACAGCCAGGGATCTAATCAAAACAATATAAATAATATGCCTGAGCCAGAATTTAAAATGGCAATCATAAGAATACTAGCTTGGCTTGAGAAAAGCATAGAAGACACCAGGTAGTCCATTACTACAGAGATAAAAGACCCCAAAACTTGTCAGGCCAAAATTAAAAATGTTATAACTCAAGAGCAAACTCAACTAGATGTAATGACCACAAGGATGGAAGAAGCAGAAGAATGAATACATAATAATAAAGATAAAATAACAGAAATTAATGAAGCTTAAAAAAAGAAATACAAATACTAAATCATGAAGGTATACCTAAGGAACTCACAAACTCCATGTAGCATAATAATATTCATATCATAAGATTTCCAGAAGAAGAAGAGAGGGATAAAGGGGCAAAAGGTTAATTTGAGCAAATTGTAGCTGAAAATCCCCCTCCCCTCCACCTAATGTGAGGAAGGAAACAGACATCCAAATCCAGGAGGCACAAAATCAACAAAAAGCAGGCAAAGCCAAGACATATATAGAAGTAAAATTTGCAAAATACATAGGTAAGGGAAAAATCCTAAAAGTAGCAAGGGAAAAGGAATCCCTAACTTGCAGGTGAAGACAAATAAGGTTAGCAGCAGATCTGTCCACAGAAACTTGGCAGGCCAGAAGGGAGTGGCATAATATATTCAATTTGCCATTCAGGGGGGGAAAATGCAGCCAAGAATATTTTATCCAGTAAAGATCTCTTTCAGAATAGAAAGAGAGATAAAGAGTTTCCCAGACAAAAACAAAAGGAGTTCATGGTCACTAAACCAGACATGTAAGAAATATTGAAGGGGACTCTTTGAGTGGAAAAGAAAGACCAAAAGCAACAAGGACTAGAAAGGAATGGAGAAATTCTCAAGAAACAATGACTTTACAGATAATACAATAGCACTAAATTCATATCTCTCAATAAACACTCTGAATGTAAATGGACTAAACGCTCCAATTAAAAGACACAAGTATCAGAGAGGATAAAAAACAAGACCCATCTATTTGCTATCTACAAGAGACTCATTTTGGACCTAAAGACACCTGTAGATTAAAAGTTAGAGGATGGAAAATCATTTATCATGCTAATGGATGTCAAAAGAAAGCTGGAGTAGCCAGACTTATATCAGACAAACTAGCTTTTATACCAAAGACTGTAACAAAAGATAAAGGGCATTATATCATAATAAAGTGTTCCATCCAACAATTATAAATATTCATGCCCCCAACTTGATAGCACTGAAATATGTCAATCAATTAATAACAAACATAAAGAGGGGCATCTGGGTGGCTCAGATGATTAAGCATTTGACTCTTGATTTCAGTCCAGGTCATGATCTTACATGGGATCAAGTTCCATGTCAGGCATGGAACTTGTCAGCGAGAGATTCTCTCTGTCCCTCTGCTCCTCCCCACTTGTGCTCTCTTTCTCAAAATAAATAAGTAAATAAATAAGTAACATAAAGAAACTCACTGAAAATAATACAATAGTAGGGGACTTTAACACCTCATTTATAGCAAAGAATAGGACATTTAAGAAGAAAATCAACAAAGGAAACAATGGTTTCAAATGACACACTGGGGTAGATGTACTTAATAGATATATTCAGAACATTTCATCCTAAAGCAGAAGAATACAAATTATTTTCAACTGTACATGAACATGTGGGTGCCATATAGGAACATGTGTTGGGTCACAAATCAGACTTCAACAAGTATAAAAACACCGAGATCATAGCATGCATAATTTCAGACCACAACACTATGAAACTTGAAGTCAATCATGGAAAAGATTTAGAAAGAACACAAATACTTTTTGCTTTCAAGGTTAAACAACATCCTACCAAAGAATGAATGGGATAACTAGGAAATTAAAGAAGAAATTTTAAAAACACATGGAAATAAGTGAAAATGAAAACATAACAGTCCAAAACCTCTGGGATGCAACAAAAGCAGTCGTAAAGGGGAAATATATAGCAATAATGGCCTACTTCAAAAAGTAAGAAAAATCTCAAATACACAATTTAACCTTACACCTAAGGACCTAGAAAAGGAACAACAGAGAAAGCAAAAAGACAGAAAAAGAAGGCAAGTAATAAAGATTAAAGCAAAAATAAATGATACAGAAACAAACAGAAAACAGTAGATCATTAGAACCAGGAGCTGGTTCTTTGAAAGAATTAATAAAACTGATAACCCAGACTTCTCTAAGAAAAAAGAAAAAGGTTCTAAATTAATATAATCACAAATGAGAGAGATCACAACTCCAGAGAAATACAAATAATTATAAGAAAATATTATGAAAAATTATATGATTGGGCAAACTGGAAGAAATGGATAAATTCCTAGAAACACATAAAACAAATAAATAGCAAAATTGAAACAGGAAGACATAAAAAAAATTATCTGATCTATAACCAGGAAAGAAATTGAATCAGTAATCAAAAATCTTCCAACAAATAAAATTCCAGAACCAGATGGCTTCCCAGGGTAATTCTACCAAGCATCTGAAGAAGAAGAGTTAATTCCGTTTCTTCTCAAACTGTTCCAAAAAAAAAAATTAGAAATATAAGGACATCTTCCAAAACTCATTCTATGAGGCATATATTACCTTGATTCCAAAATAAGACTAAGGCCCCACTAAAAAGGAGTAGAGAACAATATCCCTGTTAAACATGGACGCAAAAATTGTCAAAATAATAGCAAATCAAATCCAACAGTAGGTTAAAATAATTATTCATCATGATCAAGTCGATTTATTCATGGGCTGCAGGGCTGGTTCAATGTTCACAAATCAATCAATGTGACACATCAGACTGATAAAAGAAAGGATAAGAATCATATGATCCTCTCAATAGATCCAGGAAAAGCATTTATCTAAGTATAGCATCAATTCATAAAAACCCTCAACAAAGCAGGGATAGAGGAAACATATCTCAACATCATAAGGCCATATTCAAATGACCTACAGTTAATATAATCCCCAGTGGAAAAAGAAAAAGAGCTTTACCTCTAAATTCAGGAACAAGACAGGGATATCCAATCTCACCACTGTTATTTAACATAGTACTGGAAGTCCTAGCCTCAGCAATCAGATAACAAAAATAAATAAAAGCCATCCAAATTGGTAAGGAAAAATCAAGTATTCACTATTCATAGACAATGTAAAATTCTATGTAGAAAACCCAAAAGACTCCACCAAAAAAAAAAAAAAATTCTGAAACATGAATTCAGCAAAGGTGCTAAATCGAATCAATGAAATCTGTTGCATTTCTCTACACAAGCAATGAAGCAGCAGAAAGAGAAATCAAGAAATGGATCCCATTTACAAATTACACCAAGGGGCACCTGGGTGGCTCAGTTGGTTGAGCATCTGACTTTGGCTTAGGTCATGATCTCGCAGTTCATGAGTTCAAGCCTGTGCTGAAAGCTTGAAGCCTGGAGCCTGCTTTGATTCTGTGTCTCCCTCTCTCTATGCTCCTCCCCTGCTCACATTCTGTCTCTCTCTCTCAAAAATAAATAAGCATTAAAAAAATTTACAATTGCACCAAAAACTTTAAGACGCCTAGGAATAAATCTAACTAAAGAGATAAAAGATCTGTACTATGAAAACTATAGAACACTTATGAAAGAAATGGAAGAGGACATGGAAAAAAAGGAAACATTTCATGCTCACGGATTGAAAGAGCAAATATCATAAAAATGTCTATAATACCAAAAACAATCTACATATTTAATGCAATCCTTATCAAATACCACCAACCTTTTTCATGGAGCTAGAACAAACAATTTTAAATTTGTATGGAATCACAAAAGACCCCTAATAGCCAAAGCATACTTGAAAAAGACAAGCAAAGCTGGAGTTTTCACACTTACAGGCTTCACACTATATTACAATGCTATTGTCATCAAGAGAGTATGGTATTAGAACAAAAGCAGACACAAAGATCAATGAAACAGAATAAAAAACCTAGAAATGAATCCACAATTATATGACCAACTAATCTTCAAAACAGAAAAGAATATTCAATGGAAAAAAGGCAGCCTCTTCAATAAATGGTGTTGGGAAAACTGGACAGCAACATGAAGAATGAAAATGGATCACTTTCTTACACCATACACAAAAATAAATTCCAAATGGATGAATGACCTAAATGTGTGACAGAAAACCATAAAATTCCTACAGGTGAACATAGGTAGCAACCCTTTAACCTCATCCACAACAACTTCTTACTAGACACATCTCTGGAGGCAAGGGAAAACAAAGCAAAAATGAGCTATTGAGAAGTTATCAAGATTAAAAGCTTCTACACAGTGAAGGAAACAATTAACAAAATTAAAAAGGAAGCTATGAATGGAGGAAGATATTTGTAAATGGTATCTGATAAAGGGTTAGTATCCAAAATCTATAAAGCACTTACCAAACTCAACACAGCAAAACCAAATAACCCAGGTAAGAAATGGACAGGGGTTTCCTGGGTGGCTCAGTCAGTTAAGTGTCTAACTCTTCATATCAGCTTAGGACATGATCTCACAGGTGTGGGATTGATCCCCGCAATGTGCTCTGTGTTGTGTGGAGCCTGCTTGGGATTTTCTCTCTCCCTCTCTCTCTGCCTGTCCATTGCTTGCACACTCTCTCTCTATCAAAATAAATAAATAGACTTTAAAAAATAATTTAAAAATAGAAATGGGCAGAAGACATGAACAGACATTTTTCAAAGAAGACATACAGATGGGGGCCCCTGGGAGGCTCAGTCAGTTAACCGTCTGACTTAGGCTCAGGTCATGATCTCACTGTTTGTGTTTTGGGGTCCCACATTGGGATCCATGCTGACAGCTCAGAGGCTGAAGCCTTCTTGAGATCCTGTGTGTGTGTCTCTCTCTGCCCCTCCCCCACACACTCACATGCTGTTGCTCTCTCTCTCTGTCTCTGTCTCTCTCTCTCAAAAATAATAAATAAAACATTTAAAAAGACATACGGATAGCTAATAGACACATGAAAAGATGTTCAACATCGCTCATCATCAGGGAAATATAAATCAAAACTACATTGAGATAACACCTCAGACCTGTCATAATGGCTAAAATTAACAACACAGGAAACAACAGATGTTGTCGAGGATATGGAGAAAGAGGAACACTTTTGCAATGTTGGTGGGACTCTAAACTGGTGCAGCCACTCTGGAAAACAGTATGGAAGATCCTCAAAAAGTTAAAAATAGAACTAGCCTATGATCCAGCAATTTTGAAACCTTTGTAACCAAAGGAAACAAAAATATTGGGGGGTGTCCGGATGAATCAGTAAGCTGAGCTTCTGACTCTTGAGATCGGCTCAGGCTATGATCTCACAGTCATGAGATTGAGCCCCATGTCAGACACTGCAGAAATCCAATACTGATACAAGGGGGCACATGCATCCCACATGCTGATAGCAGCATTATCAACAATAGCCAAATTATGGAAAGAGGCCAAACGTCCATTGACTGAGGAATAGATAAAGAACATGTGGTATATATATACAATGGAATATTACTCAGCCATCGAAAAGAATGAAATCAGGCCAGTTGCAACAATGTGGATAGAGCTAGAGTGTATTAAGCTAAGTGAAATAAGTCAGTCAGAGAAAGACAAATACCATACGATTTCACTCATACGTGGAATTTAAGAAAGAAAACATAAACATGGGATGGAGAAAAAAAGAGGGGGAGACAAATTATAAGAGATTCTTAAGGATAGAGAACAAACTGATGGAGGGAGGGAGGTGGGGGATAGGCTAAATGAGTGATGGGTATTAAGGAAGGCACTTCTTATGATGAGCACAGGGTGTTGTATGTAAGTGATTAATCACTAAATTCTACTCCTGAAACCAATATTACACTGTATGTTAACCACTAGAATTTAAATAAAAACTTTAAAAAAAGAGAGAAGTAGTGTGAAGGAATGGTTAGCAGAGTGAGTAATAGAATAAAAGTATATAGGAGCAATACAAAGATTATAGATCAATTTAAATTGTTTGAAAAAGTATAGTTTAATGTATCCATTATTCCAAACAATGAAACACTTCACACCTTCATATCTACTGTCCTTAACCTATTTTTTTTTCAAAATACGATGGCTCATTTTTGAACGTGTTTTTATTTCTGTATGTGATGACCACATCAGTTTCTGCGCATAGAATCACATAATCAAAGGTAATGTTAGAATCATATTTGAGGTGATGCTTTCTTTTGCTACCAAATTCAGGAAGTGAAAGTGCATGATTTTCCCCCAAAATGGAAATATTCCATCTGTAATATCTCTCCCAACAATTTCTTGTGAAAAATAACGTATACTATCTTTCTAAAACCAGAACTGTACAAAGAATTTCTTACTTATTTGGCATTCTAATTGTTCCTTTGTTCTAATTGTTCCTTTGTCCATTGTTCCTTTTTCCAGGTAGATTCTGAAAATGCCAACCTCATTTTAAGTTAAAAACTCATTTTTACCAAAAGAAATAATCTACCTCTATTCATGGAATCACACAATTTGTTGAGTTTTCTAAGAACAATGAAAGAGGTCACACTTTTTATTTCATACATATACCAATTGTATCATAAAAGTTCATTACACCAGAAATGTAATTGGGGTGTCTGGGTGGCTCAGTCGGTTAAGCATCCAACTTCAGCTCAGGTCATGATCTCACAGTCCTTGGGTTCAAGCCCCTCGTTGGGCTTTGTGCTGACAGCTCAGAGCTTGGAGCCTGCTTCAGATTCTGTGTATCCTTCTCTGTCTGCCCTTCCCCTGCTCTCTCTCTGTTTCTGTCTCTCAAAATAAAATAAAGACATAATTTTTTTTTTTTTTTAGAAAGAATACTTGGGGCGCCTAGGTGGCCCAGTTGGTTAAGCGTCTGACTTCGGCTCAGGTCATGATCTCATGGTTCATGGGTTTGAGACCCATGTTGGGCTCTATGCTTACAGCCAGCTCAGAGCCTGGAGCCTGTTTCAGAATCTATGTCTCCCTCTCTCTCTGTCCCTCCCCTGCTCATGCTGTCTCTTTCTCTCTCAGAAATAAATAAAACATTTAAAAAATTTAAAAAAGAAGAAATGTAATTTAAAGGTGGTTTGGATCACAGTGTTTATAAGTGTAAAATAATCATCTAGGTTTCAATGAAAATAATTTTGTATTTTAATATCCAACGTAAATAGCTATTTATTCATATATTTTCTAGAGTCAGTGCAAAGTTACCATGATGGTTCAGGTATACTGGGTGGAGAATGGGATCCAAGTATGTTCCTGTACAACTACCAATTATTTCAAAGATAATATTCTAAGAGTTAACATTCTTATTTAGAGAACTTACAATTCAAGATAGCCAGTTTTAAGTCAAAAAATGTAATAAGCCACATAGCTAAGTGAGAGAAAATGTAACAATGTCAAGGGTTAATGAGTAACATGGAATATTATCTAAGGTTTCTTACACAAAATAACTACCAATTTATTGAGTGATGCAGTATCAAACTAACCTAACTATTGGACTCCAGTAGTTTAGTCTAATGGCCATTGAAGACAATCCGGCATATTATCAGATAAAAAGATAACATTCTCAACTTTACTTTCAAAGCACCTAATCTAGAAATGATACATGCCTATTCTTTTGTCTTTTGATGGTTATGCAATTTGGCTCATTAAACAGAGGATTTGATTAAAAAGAGGTATCAAAGACTTACTTGAAATCACCATTTGAAGTATACAATTATGTTGGATAAGCTACTTAAAATAAAGTCTATTTAGAGTAGTGTGGGTTTAATGTCACTCTTGTTTGTCAAAGTGTTCTGTATATTCTACCTCAGTTTGAATGTACTTTGTCTTTAATGCTCAAAATTGCCCAGTTGTTAAAAAATAAGTTTCAGATTTGCAGGTATGTGAACTAGTCTGGTATAAGATTTTCCAAATTAGCAAAAATATTCCTTCAAAACTAGAAATAAAAGTGTTCATTAAACCTGCTGAAAACTATGTTAAATCTCAAAACCCACCATGGCCCTTCACCAGGGTAAACACATTATAGTTCTAGAAAAGTTGTGCTTTAGTTTTAAACTCTGAGATTGTTGCTTAAAAATTGAACTCATTTCTTTTTCTTAATATCTGTGAAACTCCTATGTTTCATTTCACAACATTTTTTGGGGGATCTTGCAATTTTTCAAGGCAAGAAAATTGCTGGTTATTAGCCAATAACCTCTTCCAACACCAAATTCATATGCACGTATGTGTGTGTGTACGTGGATGCGCGCGCACGTGCGCGTACACACACACACACACACACACACACACACACACACACACACACACACGCCTGAACTTATAAATGCTGTTGAGTAATCCATGGATGGAGCTTCGTATGAAGAAATTAAATTGAAATGCCAAAGAAAGGAATAAGAAAAAAAAAAAAACAGAAAAAATGAATCCAAAATTTATCTGGGAACATAAAGTTACTTTCTCTGTCATGAGCATTTCAAAGCATCCTCTCTACCTCTATATGTCCCCTGCCACACACTGCCACACACTGCCACACACACACACACACACACACACAGTAAAGCTACTGGATCACTCTGCAGAAATCTCAAAGATGCAGGTAATGATAAAAATAGATTACCCTACATTCCTGCATATAATATAAACCAGAATATAAAGTAGTTTCTGATATGCACAGTAAGAATATCTGTTTATTATTTTGTTGGTTGATCTATTTGTACAACACTTTTTGACAAGTGTAAGGAAATAAAACTATATGTTTTTTTTTTTAATAGTTTATTGTCAAATTAGTTTCCACATAACACTCAGTGCNATATGTTTAAGACATTTGGTTTACTAATTTCATCACAAAAATTCATAAAATTACATATCATATAAAGAGGTGTAGCAATTTAGAAATATTGTTTTTTTTTTACTAACATTTCATAAAAACTTTTTTTTTAACTTCTCTTGTCCCTTTTCAATTTTAATGTGAATCCCTACTGGGGCCAAGTTTTGAGTCACCTAGGCTTTTAAAACATAATCTTTTCATGTTCCTCAAAGTTATGTAAAATTTTGAATGAAGCATATTTCTGTCACTGAAACTTGTATACTGTGACACAGGGACCCATTCAGATCATGTCTTTTACCTGTCATATAAACTTACACCTGTGAGGTCTACAATGTAACCACTTACTCTATTGCTATGTAGAAGGAGACTTTTTAGTTTTTAATCAATTAATTTTCTTTTTTGAATAAGTGTTTTCATTTTCTTTGGGTAAATACCCAAATTTATAAGGACATTTTCTAAAAGGCTTATTTATAATCACTGTCTATCCTTGAAATTGTGAGATCAATTGCCAGGAATAATCTTAAAATCTGTCAAACTTATTCCAGTCCATCTTTTTCCTTGTTTTTCTGACTATATCAAGGGGCTTCTATAAGCATCCTAAACAAACCATTAGGTCATTAGGTCATTTCCCCCTAATACACGTTCCCCTTTGTTATTCAAAATAAAGCAACTGAGACATCACTGGATAATATGGCAACTTATAAAAGTCCCTGTGAAGGTGACTTCCTCTCTTCTGAAAGAGGAGGGTTGAGACTGGAAGGCAGGAAATGCCATCATATGGCATATATGCTACTATTTTGAACTAATAGAATTTTGTCACCAGATAGTCCCTTTCTGACCCAAAGTTAACTCATCTGGTATGACAGAAAACAAAGTTGGATGGTGGAAAGGGCATTCTAAGAAAAGGCAGTTTGGAAAGAAGTTGAATTTGAGGGAGCCTCTTGCATGGTCTTTTCCTTTCCTTCTGACCTCCCATACATCATGAGAAGCACATAGTTTTCTTTCTAAGGAAACCTTGGGGAGTCATCAAGCAAGTGTAGCTCCATCTCATTACCTAACTGAATGTAGTCCATAGAAATCAGGAAAGGATGGGAAAGGTTGTCAGGAGCCTGGCAATTTTATGAAAGGTTATGACTTAGCAACAATATGTCCTGACACAGTAACTCCCTAGGCTTCAACAAAATCAAGACTTAAAAACTAAATCTACTCATCGTTGTTCATTCATTCTACAAAAGTTTATTCTCAATAGGTATTGTGGTGAGTTCAACACATAGAAAAAGTAGTCCCTGGTCAAAGTGATTGATAGCTACCTGGACTTTTTTTAAATAGTTTTTTTAAGTTTATTAATTTATTTTGAGAGAGAAAGAGAGCGAGCAAGAAGCAGAGCATGAGGGAGAGAGAGAACCTGTACTGTCAGCACAGAACCTGATGGGGGCTTGAACTCACGGACCATAAGATCATGGCCTGAGCTAAAACCAGGAGTTAGTTGGAAGCTGAAATGACTGAGACATGCAGGTGCCCTACCATGGACTATTTAATAGTGAATAACAGAGAGAAAAATTAGTCCATGATTAAAGTAGCTGACAGCTACCATGGATTATTTAATAGTAACAATGTTACAAAATTAATGCTGAATATTTGCAGAACACTTACTATGTGTCACAGACTCTGCTAATCACAGAAGGGGGGAGCAAATTATCTAATTCTGTTAACAACTCCTTCAATAAGCATGAATGCCATTGTATCATACAAAGAATGAAACTCAATATTGCAGAGGTTTCCACATTTTGGCCAAAATTACACAATCAGGGGATAAGAGTCAAACCAATGTGCACTTGGTTCTAAAACCTTCACTCTTAATAAAGGTCTGGTAGATGGTTTTATTTTATTTTAATGTTTATTTATTTTTGACAGAGAGAGAGAGAGAGAGACAGACAGTGCAAGCAGGGAAGGGGCAGAGAGAGAGAGGGAAACACAAAATGCGAAGCAGGCTCCAGGCTCTGAGCTGTCATCTCAGATCCTGATGCAGGGCCTGAACTCATGAACTGTGAGATCATGACCTGAGCCTAAGTCAGATGACCTGAGCCTAAGTCAGCTGCTTAACCGACTGAGCCACCCAGGCTCTCCTGATAGTTTTATTTTTAAAGGACCTATTCTGGGCCAGGCTAATGCTTCTTGGTTCTTTTAACAGTTTAGAAAACTTCAAACAGAAATAGTATGTCAAGTCTTAGCTTTTCTAATATGCTTCTATCTAACATCAAGAAGTAGTGGCTGAGTTTCTTCTATATTACTTTTAGGAATCACTAAAATGATCTGCGCTTTACATTTAGCTAAAAGGAAATCTGGCTCAGTTTATCCTGGGCTTTCTAATACCCAAACCAATTAAGATCAGCCTGAACCATTAGCAATAAGAAAATAAAACTAAGCTCAACTGATTTGAGTCAATAGTGTGAATGCTTGCTGATTTTAAGTACTTGTCTTGATTTTAAGTGGAAATGTTAATTAACAATCAAAATTACAAAAGTGGATTTCTGTAAATTTCCTAACTACAGCCAAAACTTGTCTTCATATTTCACACTAATGTAGTTTTAGACATGATGTAAACAAATGAAATGAGGCATGAAGACATCTGAGGTATGTATACTGGTATGTTTAGCTGACCGTCCAATGGAATGTGAAGGAAAATGAACGAAACAAAGCAAAAACATATCCAGTATTTCCCATTTGAAAAGTCTTCATAAAACACAACCCTCAGAGGAAAGTAATTGTGGACAAGTATTAGTGTTTACAAAATGTGAAATGCCTGGCAGAGGCAGAAACCACTGATTCTGTTCTTCTCATTTTATATCTTTATTGATCAGAATGCTATAATTTTCATGGCGTGGGGGGAGAAAGACAAGCAAGTAAAGTGTAATTATTCAGAATAGAGGTTTGGGAGCAATTTTTGTAATCAATAACCTAACCCTAGAAGGGAGAGAGTAATATTTAAAACTGTGTTCACAGGAGATTCAGTAATATTGATTTGATTCTGTTTGAGCACATTTCCTAAATTACTCTGCTCATTGAATTTTATCTGTACAATCACTCTGTATTTTTAAAATATCTTTTGCATTGTTAGGGGGGGAAAGCCCTCCAAAAGTTGAATGCCTTCCTTCATGTTTAAAAAAATATCAACCTTATGTTCTATGTAGGAAGATATTATGATTTTTAAAAATATCTTTTGTTCTGTGCTCAGGAAAGAGGAAATGATTAAAAGTAGGTGTTTCTTGACAATTTCCAAGTAGGCATATCTCTTAAATTAAAAATCCAATCTCTTCACATTTGCCTTTTGACTTTTAGGTCTTGTCAATACAGAAGGGATACAGGGACACTTTTGTCTGTCTGTCTCTCTCTCTCTCTCCCTCCCTCTCTTTCTGTATATATATTTATAAATATATACAAATATATATACACATATATGCATATATACACACAATATGTATGTAATATATATGTATATATGTATGCATGTATATATATGTATGTATGTGTATATACATACACATTTCCTAAATTACTCTGCTCATAATATATATATATATATATATGTATATATATATATATACACACACACACAGGATTTAAATACAGACATGAAATATACACATCCTGTCTATGATGTCTCAGGCATAGGGAGAAGAATTAAGATGTTTCCTTTCTACTTGGCTGTTGAGTGAGATTTTTAGTTTTATGTATGCAGAAAACAAACTTAAATAATGCAGAAAAATAAGAGAGTTTACTTTTTTAATGTTTTAAATGTATAGTCATTTTTTAAGAGAGCCAGGGGAGGGGCAAAGAGAGAGGGAGACACAGAATCTAAAACAGGGTCCAGGTTCTGAGCTGTCGGCACAGAGTCCTAAGCAGTGCCCAAACTCACGAGCCTCACGAGCTCATGACCTGAGCAGGTCAGTCACTTAACCAACTGAGTGACCCAGGTGCCCCTGAGAGAGTTTACTTTTAAATCATGCAGTTTACAAACTCCCAAATGATAACAGGATATTCTTTTGTCTTCATATTTGAGATTCTCCCTACCCCCCAACTGCATGGATTTTAGTCATTTGTTTGGTTTTCTTTCTTTATACATGTTTTATATACTTTTATTTTCTTTTACAAAGGTTCAGAATCATAGAGGGATCATTTCTTTGATCAGTAATAACTGTGTCAACTGAAAAAAAATCAGATTTTTTTTTTTCTCAGACAACAAGAATGCTATAAATATGTGAAAAGAGGGAAAGGTGGAAACCCAGAGATTAAGATGCGGGAGTACTTGTGGAAAAGCTATTTGTGGCCTCACTCATTTCCCTTTTCTACAACCTTTAATGATTACTTTCCAATGTGAAGAATGTGTGAGCATTTCTTTTACCATAAGAAAGTCTCCCTGGGTCTTCATGAATCTCTATACTGTTTCTTCTTTGCTATAAATTCCCTCAAAGTGAATTGTGGAAGTGATAGTAAAATATGACAGCCATTCTCTCAAGGGAAAGTAAAATATCATTCCAGTGAAAGAAAAGCGAATTCTGATTCTGAAATTTAGTGAAATGAGACCAGGGCTTAAGAGTTCACAGATGTGAGTTTGAGTTCCAGCTCCTCACTTATGAACTGTGTGATCTTGAGAAATTTGGATAACATCTCTCCTCTGAAAAACTGGAGATTAAAATAACTAATTCAATGGTTGTCCTGAGGATTAAATGAAATAATCAATACAAAAAAAAAAAAAACCCTGAAAAGTGTACTGTAAATGTGTATCACTGTTATTCTCTTTCCTTTTCTAAGATTAGTGACATGGGGTCAATCCTGATATTTTCTACCATTTTACATTTGTAAGCCTATGTAAAATGGCTTAAAATGTGAAATGTATGTGCACAGCCTAATTTAATAGGATTACCTATACCAATTGTTAAATAATCTCTAGGAATATTTTAGAGAAAGGCCCATTCATTAAAATTAATAATGTCTCTGGGTGCCTGGGTGACTCAGTTGGTTAAGCATCTGACTTTGGCTCAGATTATGATCTCACAGTTTGTAGGTTCAAGCCCTGCATCAGGCTCTGTGCTGACAGCTTAGCACAGGATTCTTTGTCTCCCACTCCCCTTCCCCACTTGTGTTCTGTCTCTGTCTCTCTAAAAAATAAATAATTATTTTTAAAAAAAATTAAATAAAATTAATAATATCTCATGCTCTCACACACCTTTTAATTTTTGGAAGTTTCTTATTTCCAAATACCTTCCTGCAGTGTCTAGCAATGACCAAATTGCCTCAGAAACAGTATTCTTAAGAAAATATTGTTCTAAGTATAGTGATTTGCTTTACTGTAGGTAATTTGATTTCTTGCTTTCAGTTTTGTGAGTAGGGAGAATTATAACCACATCCTCTGGGCCTCCACACATGCATTTCCTTTGGACCAAATGACAGTGCTATTGAACTCTGACTCAAAGATTTCTGTCTTTGACAGCCCAATTTCTCCTGTACTAAGATGGAGTGATGCCAGAGAGGACAGTAGTTTGGCCTGGGAACATATGGCCTCTGAGGAATGGATTGGGGACCCTAGTTCCCTAAATGAGGCTCATGAGCAGCAGACATCTGTTAGCAACAGGTAAGGAACAATGAAGTCCTTCCTATGAGGCAGAGAGCATTGATTAAGATGAGGCTCTATCTCAAATGATCTTCTGATCTTAATTCATTTTCTCCAGCATGATCTAAGTGAAGGTCTCAAAAAATGAAAAACTGACACTTTTTCGTAGTGCTGTGATAACTTTGCTCTCATATTTAGGCTTATTTGCAAAGAAAAATAAGAGAAACTCAACTACATTTTGTCTGAACATTGATATACTATGGACATGTTTTTGGAGGCAAAACAAAACAAATAGGTTTTTCTAACACATCTAATATTTAAAGACTTTAATTGTTTCTCAAATAAACCTGGTCTTTATGCTTTCATCCACTGAAGGTGTTAAAAAATATAGAACAATCACCTGTGGCTTGGTATTTTTTTCATATCAATCACTCAGATTACTTTTTTTACATTGGGTTCACTGTAAATTTTAATTTAAGTATATAACTACAGATCATCAATTTACCTACATTTTAAAATGATTAAGAGCTATATAAATAATAAAAATGAAACTATTTTGAAAATGGCCAAGGGCCAAATATAAGTTCTATGAAATTACATGATAATGAAAAGTATCATAAATTATAACATAAATAGAGGTCTCTGTCAATTAATGGTTATCATATCTATTTTGGGGGTTTAAAAATTAAAATAATATAATAGTCACACTTATAAAAGACTTACTATGCAAACATTTCACAATCACCTTTATATTTTCTTATCCCAAGTTCCTAGAAGAGTTGGGAAAATATTGTTAGTAAATATTTTCGAGTCAAAACCTCATGAAGTAGGTATTGGGATTTAAAAAAAATTTTTTACAATTATTTATATTTGAAAGACTTAGAGAGAGACAGAGCACAAGTCAGGGGTGGGTAGAGAGAGAATGAGACAAAGAATCTGAAGGAGGCTCCAGGTTCTTAGCTATCAGCACAGAGTGCGACACAGGGCTTGAACTCACAAACCATGAGATCATGACCTAAGCCAAAGTCGGATAATTAACCGACTGAGCCACCCAGGGGCCCCAAGGTACATATTGTTAACTGCTCAGAAAAATTAGAATAACTTAAGCAAAGACTTCTGGCTTCTAGCTCTGCTTGAGGTCACCAGTTTATCCTAACAGCAAGGAAAAGTGAAGCAGTTTGAAAAATCAACAACTCTTCTTGGATCTGTAGGAGAGGTAAGGATACAGGCAGAACCACTGACCCCAAGACTGAAGAAACTGGCAAATATGGGAAATTACGTCTTACCTGAGCAGAGATACAACCAAGGAAATCAACATGGGAACAGATGCTGGGGTAGAAAAAACCTGTATCGTAATTGACAAATTTCTGGAAGCTCAGTGTGGACAACTGTGAGAGTTAAAGATTCCAAGGGGACCTAGTCATAGGGGGTCCTCTGCAAAACTGTGAGATTTACTTCCAGGAGTTTGACCAGGTCCTCACCGTAATAAATATCAGAACAAAATTCCCTCATGCTTCTGGCAGGAATAGGAGAAAATGCCCCATACAGAGCATTTTGTTTTTCTAACAAGGCCATTGCTCAGTAATAACTAGTTATCCAAACCCTGATCAATTAGAGTATTATCAGGGCCAAAGTAACCTGGGGGCAGAGAAATAGCCAACCTCAGTCAGCTGTAGCTTTCCACATAGGAGAAGAGAAATACCTAATTTCTGCCCACTCTAAACAACCTGTATCACCTAAGAGGGAAGAAAAAACTGAAAAACACTTACGAAGTTTACAATCTAGAGGCACATGCCCACTAAAAAGCACTGGGACTTAATAATAGGTCTATGGGATGCTTCCTGCCCCCTCCCGACCTGACACATACCTTACCAGCACATTGCTAAAGCCATTTACAACAGTTTCTTTTACTTGGTACAACATGTGCAGCTACCAGGAAAAAAAAATTACAAGGCATACTAAGAAGCATAAACCACAATTTCAAGAGACAGAGAAAGCATCAGAACTAGACATGGCAGGGATTTTGGAATTATCAGACCAGGAATTTAAAACAACTATATTTAGTTCTAAGGGCTCTAACTTACAAGGTAGACAGCAGCATGCAAGAATAGATTAACTAATAGCAGAGATATGGAAAAACTATGAAAGAACAAAAGGGAAATCCTGAAGATCAAAAACACTGTTAACAGACATGAAGAATGCTTTTCCTACTTATTAGTAAAGGATGCTTATTAGTAAACAGGACACGGCAGAGGAAAATAATCTCTGAATTTGAAGATACCTTACTAGAAACTGTCAAGACTATAATACAATAGAATAAAAAAATGAAACAACAACAACAACAAAATATTCAAGGACTGTGGGACAATTACAAAAAGTGTGACATATGCATATTGGGAATACCAGAAGAGAAAGAAAGAAAGGAACAGAAGATAAATTTGAAATAATGACAGAGAATTTCCTAAATTAATGTCAAACACTAAAACACAAAGCAACATAAATGCCAAAACAATACAAAAACACACAGGCATATCATTGTCACAGTACAGGAAATCAACGATAAAAAACATACTGAAAAAAACCAGAGATAGTCTACCTTATATTTGCGGGAAACAATAATAGTCACATATGACTTGTCAGAAACCATGAAAACAAGAAGACATTGAGTGAAATATTTAAAGTGGTGGCAGTGGGGGGAAGGCACACCAATCTAAAATGTTGTACTCTGTGAAATTATCCTTCGAAAGTGAAGGAGAAATAAGACTTTCTCAGGCACAAAAACTAAGGAAATTTGTTGCCAAAAGCCTTAACTTGTAAGAAACAAGTTCTTTCAAAAGAAGGAAAATATATAGATCAGAAATTTGGATCTACATAAAAAAGGAAAACACTGAAGAAGGAATACATGAAAGTTAAATAAAAATTCATTTTTATTAGTTTTTTAAAAGTTCATTTATTTTGAGAGACAGTGTGTCTGTGTATGGGCATTCAAGTGGGGGAGGGGCAGAGAGAGGGGGAGAGAGAATCCCAATCAGGATCCATATTGCCACCACAGAGGTTGATACAGCGCTCGATCTCACAAATCCTGAGACCATGACCTGAACCGAAATCAGAAGTCAGACACGTAGCCAACTAAGCCATCTAGGCACCCCTCATTTTTATTATTCTTTATTGATCTAACAAATACCAGTTTGTTCAAAATTATAATAGCAGTAACATATCCAGTTATGTATGCTATGTATATCATATAATGATTATGTATTCTTATACATAAGCAAAATGGACGGTAGTGATAATACAAGGGATGAGAGGAAGAAATTAGGATTATATTGTTATTATACTCACATTACCCAGGAAGCAGTGTAGTGTTATATGAAACTAGACTTGAATTAGTTGTAAGTGTATATTGCAAACTCTATTGCAAGCACTAAAAAGAGTTTTTTTAAAAAAGCATAACTGATATGCTAAGAAAGGCAGGAAAATGTAATCATAGAATGCTCAATTAAAACCACAAAAGTCAGAAAAGTGTGGAAGACAAAGAAACAGGAAGAATAGGGCACCAAGTAGGAAACAGTAACAAATATGGTCAATATTAATCCAGCTATATTAATAGTTCAATAATCATTTTGAATGTCAGTGGTATAAATGCACTAATTAAAAGACAGAGAATGCCAGAGTGGATTTAAAACAAAAAGGCCTAACTTATGTGGCTACAAGAAACTCACTGTAAATATAAAGACCTATACAGATTATAAGTAAGTGGATAGAGGAATATATACCATGCAAACACTTAACAAAAGTTAAGTTCAAACAGAGGAGAATTCAAAGCAAAAAAAGTTACCGGGAATAAAGAAGGGCATTACATAATGATAAAGAGGATTATTTTCCAAGAACACAAAGCAATTCTTAATGTGTATGAGCCTAACAACAGAGCATCAAAGTAAAAAGGCATAAACTCCTGGAAATACAAAGGAGAATGAATGAATCCATTACCATAGTTGTAGACTTCAGCAGTCTTCCATCAGAAATGGATAGATCCAGTTGAGAAAAAGTCAGTAAGGACAGTTGAACTCAAAACACCATCAAGCAACTGGGTATAAAGGGCATTTATAGACTACTTCTTTCAGCAATGCATAATACATTCTTCTCAAGCACACAGGAAATATTCACCAAGATAGATTACTGAACAAATTTAAAAGAATATAAATCATACGATGTCTGCTTTCAGAACACAATGACATTAAATTAGAAATCAATAATAGAGAGATAAATGGAAAATCAAAAAATAGGTGAAAATTAAACAGACTTCTGGGTGCCTGGTAGCAGTGGGTTGAGCATCCGACTCTTGATATTGATCCAGGTTGTGATCTCATGGTGCTGGGATCAAGAACCGCTTTGGGCTCCATGCTGAGCATGGGGCTTACCTGGGATTCTCTCTCTCCCTTGCCCTCTACCCCTTAAAAATAAATAAATAAATAAACATTAAAAAAGAGAGCACACTTATAATTAACACATGGATCAAAGAAGAAATTTCAAGAGAATTTTTTTTTTAAAAAACACTTTGATGAATTAAAGCAAAAGCACAACTTCTCAAAATGTAGCAAAAGCCGTACTTGAAGGAAAAGCTAAAGCATTGAATATATGTATTAGAAAAAGAAGAAAGATCTAAAATCAATAATCTATTTCCACAAGTAGAAAAAGAAGAGCAAATTAAATCCAAATTATTTGGATAATAAGAAATAGAGATAATAAGAATATTATTATTCTTATAATAATAACAAGAATAATAACAAGAAAAGAAATAATAAGAAAGGGAGTATACAAGTGATATTTGAGGTTATCTGGAAGAAGATCATTCCTGGCAGAGGGAATAGCAAGTGCAAAAGCCCCAAGGAACAGATGTCTCTGGAAAAAAATGAGGAATGAAGGGAAACAAGTATGGCTGGAGAAGAGTAAGGGGAAAAATATTAAGGGATGATAGCCAAGAGGAAGTCAAGGTTTAGATCATGTAAAGCTTTGCAGGATGTAGATGAGACTGAATTCCACTGCAAGTGAAAAGAAAATCAGTAGAATGATTTTTTAAAATTTAAATATATACACACACAATCACAGACACATAGACACACACACAGATAGCTGTGCTCGGAATGATATGTGAGGAGAAGAACAGAAGGGTGGAAGCAGAAATGTCATTTTAGAGGGTGTTGAAATAACCCAGGTTTAAGATGTTATAGCATTGTAATGGAATGGTAGCAGACAAGGTGGTGATCCCTAAGTAATATTTTAAATACATTTTGGAAATAAAATTAAAAGCACATCTCAATAGATTTCATGGAAAGTGTGGGAAAAGACAAGAACTTAGAAGGACCTGGAGCATAATGATAAAAATGACCATAGGAAAAAAAATGGGTTAAGGTTGGAGAGGAAATGAGAGAATGACATCATACCATCAACATAACAAAAGGAAAAAAACAAACAAATGAGATGCTAATAATTGCTTGAAGAACTTATAAAAGTCAAAGTCAAAGAAATATAGTTTGAATACTAGGAAAAGTAAGCTGGAAGAATCACAGAAGTGGTCTGTAGCTAAGATTGTGAAAGATGATCATTCTGTGTTACATACGGTGTGGGGGTGAATAAGGAGTGGGCAATGAAGTTGACATTGAAGAAAAGTGATATGGAAGAGGATTAAAAGCAGAGACATTTAGGATCCAATGCATTGGATAGGTAATGAGTACCAATATGTGGAATACATTAAAAGCATGAAGTTCACTGAAAAAACTCCAGGAGAATTGCACAGAATTCTGTCAGTCCAAAGCTCAACTCTCCAACTAATGAGTGGGAATGACTGGGAATTCTGGAGATATTAGCTCCCAAATGAAGTGGCACAGGATGGTATGACATTCAAGGAATATTCTTTGTATTGTTGGTTTTTTAATATCTATTTTGTTTTGTTTGTTTCTAAGAAGTTAGAAAACCAAAATGATCAGGAAGCTTCGATGATAAGCAGGAGTGGGCATACTTGCCACAATTCACCTTTTATACGTTTGAGTCAGGGGAAGAAAACCCCTTTCCCTTAAGAGGGCTGCAAGGGAGATGGTACATTTGGTAGGCAGCCAGATTTCAGTTGAGTAGCAAAAATAAAGAAACAACGGAAAAAAGGAACTCTTAAGAGAGTCCCAATGAGCACAGTAAAGAGGTTTGAAATAATCATGGAAGAGGAGTCAGAAACATTGGTTGCATGAATCAAACTAAATCAAACTTAGAAGGACTGAACTCCACTAAGTGACTAAGACACAGTTATACAAGACATCACAGTTTCATAGGAGAAAGTGGACAATTATTTTAAGCAAGAGTCCTGGATATTTAGCCCAATAGTTTAGAGTATTCAAAGTAATTTGTGTTTCTGAGCGGTGTCAGGGAGAAAATGGAAATATATTTTCAGCCTGGGAGCATCAAAGGATAACTCAGAACGGTTTAAGCAGTAAAGTCACCAATTGGATACTATTTGGCTATTGCACAAAATTTATATACATATATGGGAGAATGGCTTTAAACTTTTTTCTTAGAACACACAAAAAAGCAGATTGAAAAAAAGAATGGAAAAGGCATAGAGGAAAAAAATTCAGACTATCTGGGAATGTGAATCTTGGTTGGTTTTCATTTTAGGGTAAATAAATGAGCTGACATCTATTGAAGATAAGTCTGGAGAGTGTCTTTGAACAAACTGACTAGGAGCATGGACAGAGTATCCTTGGAACATACATGGAAGGCTGCTAGTGTCCTTCCCTTAGGACCTATACCTTAGTAAGGCCAGGTTTGGTACCACGTTCTTATGTAAAAGATTCATACCCTAACTATTTCTGCCAATAGAAGTTTAAGAGGCTTTTATGTTACAACATTATAGTAGAGAATGAAGAAATGCATAGCAGATGTGCCATGGAAAAGATCACAGAGTATAAAACTCTATCCAACACTTGAAAGCAGCTGGTATTTGCAGGCCAAGGGGAGATTTTTCCTTATCCACAGAATTTCTAAACTGTGTTCTACAAGTGTGCCTAATGTTCATATTTGTATGTTATACTTAAGTATATGACAGAATGTGTAGAATCTTCATTTTTATTATAGATCACCACTCCTAATTAAGAGTCTTGTTGATTTCAAAGAGTTTTGTGTTTAATCTAAATATACAGTTTGCAAAGCAGCACACTTCAACAGTGAAACTCAGATTATGATCCTTAAATTTACCAAAAAAAAGCCAGCAATATCTATTGAAAATTGATCTATTCATAAGCCTCATTTTTATTTGGTTATGTCAAATATTTTACACTTTTTTAATGTTTATTTGAGCTGTCAGCACAGAGCCCAACATGGGGCTTGAACTCACAAGCCTTGAGATCATGACCTGAGCTGAAGTCAGATGCTTAACCGACTGAACCACCCAGGAACCCCCAGCTATGTCAAATATTTTAAACATATATTCTAGCAGTTAGGACTTTATGAAGTCTATATAACAGAAGCCTCAACTTTAACCTGTTTAATAAAAAGGAATTATTATCCCCTACAATTGCAGGTGACTGAAGCAAGTCTGGTGTTACAATTTGTTTGATTCACTGACCCTTTCAGTTTTTTAGTTTTTAGCCCCTGTGCTCTGCCATGCATGGTATCATCATCGTCCTTGGGTCACATAATGACTGTTGATAAACTCCAGGCTACCTACTCCTCTAAGTCCATAGAAAGAGGAAGAGTTTGAAGAGTAAGGAAGAGTCCCTCTGAAGAATTCCCCATAAACATCTTACATTTCATCAGCCTCCATTAGGGAACCTATGTATCTTAGAATTAATAATACAAAAGGTGGTATTTCACTGATTATCTGAGGCCTTGGCCATATGCTCCACAGTAAACCCAATGGTGAAGTCACTTTTCTGGAAGCATAGGGAGTGCTCAGGGGATATGTGGGCATTTGAAGAATAGAAATATCCAGAGAAATAACCAAGAACAAGAAAACCAAGCAGGTTGTTAAACTAAATACCATGCTATCACATGCTACCTATCATGCTAAATATCATTCTATTAAAAGAACATTGTCCATATGGAGACATTGATTGTATTCACTACACTTCTGTAGAATCCATGGGATTATCATAATGAAAAAACTGAATATCATCATATTTTAATAAAACTCCCTTAGACTGGTCAACTCATCCAAAACTGATGTGTATTTTCAATCCTCAACTTTTCAGATATTGTCATTACACTACAGCCTGCAAGAGTAAAAATATAAGCCAATGACTCTGTCCCTTGTAAACTATTGCTGATACTACTCCATCTAAATGCAGGGTGAGTAGTTCCTTTGTAGATTGGTGCTGAATAATTTCTGCCACTGAGCATAAGACCCATATGCAAGTTCATATGGGTCTTAACCCAGTGACAGGCTACGGTGAATCCTTTCACACTATGAGATTCTGTAGCTTATAGTCCAGATAATCTACAGGTCTCAGGAATCTGTCTCTTTTCTACAGCAGTCAGCCATGCTAGGTTTGGCCTACACCATCACGATAATAGGAATCTGGTTTAATTTTTATTCTGAAACTCTAGGGTCATTTGGAAAAGAATGGCCAATGCAAACTAAAAAAAAAAAATAAGACATTTTTGACAGGAAGAAAGAAAATAAAGAAAAGGAAACACAAAAAGAGAAAAACCATAGAAATGGCTCTGTGTTTCTTCCTATATCTAGCTTGTTAGGGACTGTTGGAGTCAGCTGTTGTAAGCTCTCTAACATAGTGCGATTTTTCTCCTGTCAAACTACGGAGTCAGTGGTCGATGAGACAGAGCAGTGCTATTAAAGAAATCTGCCATCAGAAACAGAGTCCCCAGCAAAGACCTTTTGCAGGACTCACTTTGGTGCTAACATTTGGCTCTGCACACACTGTAAGTTCACTTCCAGTCTCAGAGGAAGGAAGATAAGCCTTTCTTTTCATTCTATTTTCATTTTAGCAGCTACTTATAAAGAGCTGACTATTGTCCAGTCACCAGGCTTTATAGACATTTTATCCTAGAGATGGAACTAATAAAGAGGAGAGAAGAAAAAGTACTTTTCATGAGTACTTCTCAGCTTGCAAACCTAAGTCTGAATTTCTGGTAAATGACTATAATGAAACTTAAGAAAAAAAGTTGACTCTAACTTGAATACTGGGAAATCAAACACTTCTTAAGTACATTAGTGATTCCTATTATTTATGAGAAGCTCAGAGTGAATTAATATGAATGTAAAACTTCCTTGTGGGAAGGCTGCTAATCACGGCATTTTTTTTCTTCCTTTTGGTGGAGGGGGTGGATGAGGAAGTTTTTCTGAAGCAAGCGATTATTTTTGGTATCCATATTTTGTGGAGAGCTCATTTGAATCATAGGCCTCAACACATGGCAGGCAGGCAAGTTATCAGGAACAGAGAGGATAAAATAGGCTTCTGGAATTTCTTACCATCTTGGTACACTTTTAGAACCTTCTGCTTAAGAAGCCAGTTCTTTCTAGTACAAAACCAGATTGCGGAGATACAGTACTTCCATATAATATTGAGAGAGAGGAGTGATTCAACATGGATCCAACAGACAGGGAAAAAACACTGAACCTGTCAGATCATTAACTAGTTCCTTGAAAAAATAGGTAAGTCTTTTTAATCATCATATAAGAGTTGGATGGATCCTTAATGTGAGAAAACTGGCCTATGTTATCTCTAATGTCCTATCTATTTATAATGCCATGACTTCTTTAAAGAAAAAAATCTTAGCATGGCCTAAAACTTTGTAAAATAGTAAACGTTAATAAATTTCATTAAATATAAGACCCCATTGGTTGTAAAATGTGTCCATATTTTATAAATCACTAAGAAAGAATAAATGCCAATAAAAACCATGATGCAATGTTTTATCACTTAGGATTTTTTTATTTAAACTTACTTAAAATTTTTCTGTCATATATAACTCTTCCTATAACATCATCTCATTCAGGGGCCTGCTCTTCTGAGTCACTTTCAACTCAAAAGCTATTGGTATCCAATTTTTTCACATGGTAACCTCCTTTGTTCTAAAGAAGAGTTTTGATAATGTGGCATTTCTTAAGCATGCTCCAGTATTATCTCTCTTTTTTATTATTTTTTTTAATGTTTATTTTTGAGAGACAGAGAGACAGTGGGAGTGGGGGAGGGGAAGAGAGAGAGGGAGACACAGAATCCAAAGCAGGCTCCAGGCTCTTAGCTGTCAGCACAGAGCCCCATGCGGGGCTTGAACTCACAAACCATGAGATCATGACTTGAGCTGACATTGGATGCTTAACAGACTGAGCCACAGAGATACCCCCCCTCGTTCTCTTTTTAAATGTTTACTTTTGAGAGAGAGAGGGAGCGAAGTGGAAAGGCAGAGAGAAGGGGAGACACAGAATCTGAAGCAGGCTCCAGGCTTTGAGCCATCTGAAAAAAGACCAATGCGGAGCTTTAACCCAAGAACTGTGAGATCATTATCTGTGCTGAAGTAGGATGCTCCATGGACTGAGCCACTCAGGTGCCCCTCCAGTATTGTCTCTTCAACTGCCTCTCAAACAACTGACACCCATTCTGTGACTCAGTACAGATACTTCCAACAGAAAGTTTTGAGACAATAACCAGGACTCCTATTTCTTTTTCAAATGGTCTACTGATGTTTTCTTGACTGTAAAGTCAAGAAATTACAGTTGTACCATCATGCCATCTGCAAAAGCAGATTTTAAAAAATGCAAAAGTGATTTTACACAAAGCTTCCATTGACAACGATGATGGGAAAGCCACCTGGCAGCAAGTAGCTAGAAGGTATCATTAACTGTAAGATACATCCTGATTTTTTTCAAGTATTAAAAATGTGTGTGTATGGGGACCATTTAAGAATGATGAAATTTACCAGATAACAATAGATATTAATCCTATGTGCTGACATAGTCCCTTTGGTTTTCTTTTATTAAATAAATGGTCATTTAGAGAACTACTTCTATGAACCAAACACTGTGATTAGCAAAGAGGATATCATCATGAGTAAAGCCTATCTTTCCTCAGCTTTTCTGGAGCAAAACCAGAAACATGGAGTTGACAGAAGAGAAAATCATTTATCTCAAGTCTGAGAATGAGGCTGGGAACAGATCAGAGAGAGAAAAGAATGGTATCCTAGGAGGTAAGGGCGAGAGGAAGGTAGATACGTGGGCATGACCCTTTAGGCTATCTGCAGGATTTAGACCTTTACCCAAAGAACAATAAATAGGCAGACACTAAATTTAAAATGTAAAAGGGAAAGATTTATACTTAGAAAATATACTTAAGTTATATTGTCAGCATGAGTTAAAAGGGAGAAAGATAAAAAAGCAAGGAGACGAAGTAGGAGCATATTATGGTCTTGCCATACATGAGGATTTGAAAGATGATTAAAGATAAAATCTAGGGGCACCTGGGTGGCTCAGTTGGTTAAGTGACTCTTGGTTTAGGCTCAGGTATGATCTCATGGTTCATGAGTTCAAGCCCCCACATCGGGCACTGCATTGACAGTGCAGATCCTGGTTGGGATTTCTCTCTCTCTCTGCCTTTGCCTCTGTTCCCAACCCACCTCCCGTACTTTTTCTCTCTCTGAAAATAAATAAATAAACTTTAAAAAAGATAAAATATATAATACACAGGTTTATGTAGGAAAAGTAGTAGCAAGCTATTTAATAAGACATGGCTAGAAACAAATTACTCTTACAGTTATATGGTATGTACTGTTTACAAAGGTCCACCTGTGTAAAAAAGAAGAAAAGAAAAGAAAATTTGTAGATTTCTATACCTAAATGTCAGCCTCACAAGTTTCAGTTCATGTTTATTCTTCCAAAAAAATGTATAAAATTCCAAGTGTCCCAAGCTAAGTGTCCAAGTAAATAAAGTAAGTGGATTTACTTTATTAGTTTATAGTATAATTCCTAGAATACTTTTTAATAGGAGAGCTAATAAAAATCTCTCTCTCTCCTCAAAGTAATCATAGATGGCATATTGGGCCAAACTCTCAGACAGAAAAAAAAAGAGTGAACAATTCAAATATCCAGGTGCTTTGATTAATTCAGTTATTGTCCATGTTAATGACTATAGGAACAATGACCTAAACATTGTTCCTAAACAATGTTTAGAGGACAAGTGTGTTTTATAATGATGAACCAAACAATCTACACTAGATAGAAATTTTAGAAATGAAGGACTAAAGAAAAAAAAGCAGAAGGACCTGGAAATGGAGATGAAAGCAAAGAATCATTGTATGAGACATAATTGAGCCTGCTGTCTGAGATGAGAAGCTTGTGTTCAGGGTTTAGAATATTTGAAGTAATGTTTTTGGAGGAGTAAAATTTACAATACGTAACAAATAAAAGGGGAGGAATTGAAGGCTGCTGACTAATGCAAAAAAGTGAGAAGGGCCATGGGAGTGAGGACATCAAGAAAACTGAGAGGTCAAACCCTGAGGGGATTACCATCCATACAGACTTGTCATCAATTAAAATTATATAAGCTTAGTCAAATAGCATGAGCAAGTGCCAAGGTTCTTGATAAATTGCAGAGACTGGAATCTAGAAAACAGGTTAACATAACCAGGTGCATAGGTGGAGAGCTTAATTTTGCAGAGTAGCATGCACTTCAAAGAAGGTTTGCTTGGTTTGTTTTTCATATATTAGGATGGGGTATTCATAGCCCAGAAACAGTAATGAAGACCCATCTTGATCTATTGGGAAGTAGGTGAGCTCTGGGGGGAAAATGACTGAGGAAAATAAGTTTGAGATTCTTAATGGATCTAATTCCATTTGCTTGCGATACCATCTAAGCCTACAATTTCATATTCAACTCTTTGACAATATAAACATCTAATATCTAATCATACCAACTGTGTCATGCTTTCATATGGTTAGCTGTGTTCATAATATTTACTTTACAGTATGTATAAGGCTTACTCTGATGACCTATATATTGTTTCAGGACCCAGCTCAAAGATAACATTTTCTGATCTTCTCCTTCCCCCCTCCACCCCTTATCATCATCCACTCACCAGCAGATTGGATAGCTCTCACCCATGCACTTCTATGACTTTTTTGCATAGCTTCATTAACACACTTTCCCTCTTCTGTAACAGATATTTTTACTGTGTTTATTGAGGGCAAGTTTCATACCTTTTTGGTCTTTGTATTATTTCAACCTACAGCATAGAGGATGATATATAGTAAATAGTAATAAATTGCTGAAATACACTAAAGTTTAAATATCTTGTTCCCCAAGCAGCCACCTTCAATGTCAAACACACTGAATCCCTTATCTTTTCACAATAGCATATTTCATATGGCCAAGAGAGTTAAAAGCAAATAGTAGAGAGCTGACATGAAAAGACTCATTACAGTACCACATTAGAGCTACTAGGTCATATTTTGCAACCATGCTGTGCCACCAATATAAGTAGAAGATATTGAACTTTCATTAGTTAGAGAAGCCAGCCACCCTTTAATTGTCATTATTTATTTATTTTTCTGACTGTAATAGTCTCATGAGATAGATATCTCATTTCTGTGACAGAACCAACGGTCACCAGTGGTGCAATTTTATTTCCCTATACTTGAGTGCAGCCCAGAATAGTAATCAACATTTAATACATTCCTAACTTTCATTAGTAACTTCAGTCAAGTACAGATTAATCCAGGTTCTCATTTTAAAATCAGAATTTCTAGGGGTGCCTGGGTGGCTCGGTTGGTTAAGTGACTGACTTCGACTCAGGTCATGATCTCATGGTCTATGGTTTCAAGCCTGAATCAGGCTCTGTGCTGTCTGTGCTGACAGCTTAGAGCCTGGAGCCTACTTCAGATTCTGTGTTTCCCTCTCTCTCTGCCTCTCCCCTGTTCATGCACTGTCTCTGTCTCTCAAAAATAAATGTTAAAAAAATTAAAGTCAGAATTTCTCAGTGTTGAAAAGAACAGTAATTCATTACTACTTATATGATATTTGCATCCCTCCTTGGTAATCCCATCACCTTTGTTCAGTCTTGGGGCCACTTTGAATGAGAAAGAATTCTCTGCATCCTAGGACAACTTACCTCACAGTTTTTACAATACAACTATAACGTTCCTGTATGGAATGAAACAAGTATTTTACCCAGCAAATTTACATCCATCAGTTGTATTGTATGACATAGTCCCTGATATAATCCCTTTTATAATATTGGAAAACAATTATTATGTTGCCCCATAAGACTTCTTACAGTTGGGCTATTTATGTCCAGTTTTCTAACCTATTTCTGTGTTACATTATTTGTGTTCAGGCCTTATCTTGGTAACTTTCTCTCTCTTCAGTGCATTTATAATCCTTAAGATGAGCCCCCCAGACCTGAATCTAATACCCTCATGGTTTTGACTAGTAACAAAGGAAAACCAAAGCTTCACTCTTCGGCTGAAGGTGTTTATATTTTCCTGTATGCAAACTAAATGTTTTTTTTTTTCTTGTGGTATGTGATGATACAACAAATTTTTATAACTGAGATCTCACTCTGATCGTTACCATATGGAGAGTAAATTGTAAAATGGATACACTTAAGTAAATCAACTCCCATCACTACTCTCTGACCACCACTGCCCATTCATTTACAGAAAATGAAACCAAAGTGCAGCAAGTAGTTTATCTTACCTCTATAACTTTTAATGCTTATTAAAAATGTTCCTTCTATATCTGTTTAGTTAAATGTAGTCCACATGTATTTCAACAGTAGCACTTATTTCCTGGGTCTAACATAGTGCTTACCGCACTGTACGGCAACTTCTCTGTATGTGTCTCTCTCCCAAAAAAGAGTATGTAAGCTCCATGGTTGGAGTTTGTCTTATTTGGTTTGGTATTCCCAGCCCCTAGCACATTGCCATTTGTTGAATAAATGGTGATTTTTGTACAAACATCATTGATTTTTGTATTAATATATTCATGTAATATCAATGTAGACAGTGAGAGCACAACTGCTCTGAGTAAAATAGAGAAAATGCTGCCAAGTGGAAAAAAATTTGAGCATCTTCTACACTAGCATCAACAAAGCCTGTACCAATAAGGAAAATTCTGCAGAATTTGTTCTGATCTTTATAACTTGGCAAAGGATTTTTCAATAATCTTCAGCTACATAAAACTCTAGGTAATCTACCAGTTAGTTGGTTGCATTTTTACTTCTAAAATTCACTGTTGCTTTATGATTCCCCAGCTACTATCCCCTATGAGAGGATGAAACAACCGAACATGTATCCATATAATAGCACAAATGTTGAGGAACTTTAGGATAAATGGTGTCCATGACCAAGGCAATAATGGGTGGTTATTTGGGGTTTTCTTTTTCCTTAAAAAGAGCAAACACCTGTTTAGCACTTACCTTATGCTAGCTACTATTCTACATGCTTTGCATAGATTATTTCAATTAATTAATTTCAAATATTCCTATTAATTAACTATAAAATACTTTAAAGTAGAAGTCCATTTCACAGATGAGAAGTTTAAAGCCAGGATTAATACTCCGGGATTCTTACTCTAGAACTATTGACATATACATCCATGTTCCTATAAAACATCATCTGAACATCTACTTTAAATAGTTCATAACTAATGAAACACATTTCAACCTATTATCTTAATTTAGGATATTCATAAGCAAGTTCAACTTTTTAAGAACTCATACAACTCAGTAGCAAAAAAAACAACAAGAAAACAACAAACACCAAAACCCAAAAAACTCTGATTAGAAAATGGGCAGTAAAACTGAATAGACATATTTCCAAAGAAGACATACAAAAGGTTACCAGGTACATGAAAAGATGGTCAACCAACATCAGTAATCATCACGGAAATAAAAATGAAAACCACAATGAGGTATCTATCACCTCATACCTGTCACAATGATGAGCATGTGAAGGAAAGGGAACACTTACACACTGTTAGTGGGAATTTAAATTGATGCAGCCACTATGGAAGATAGTATGGAGATTCCTCCAAATTTTAAAAATATAACTATTGTATGTTCCAGCAATCCCACTTCTGGGTATATGTCTAAAAGAAAATAAATCAGTATCTCATCTGTACTCCCACATTCATTGCAACATTATTTATAATATACAATAATGAAGACAAGGAAACAACTTAAGTATCTATTAAAAGATAAAGGAATAAAGAAAATATAATATCTATGTACTCAATGGAGTATTACTTGGCTATAAAAAATGAAATCTTGCCTTTTGCGACAACATGGATGGACCTTGAGGGCATTATGCTAAGTGAAATAAGTCAGAGAAAAACGAATACTATTTGCTCTTACTTACATGAAATCAAACATACAGACACATACAAGCTCAAAGATACAGATAACAGATTGATGATTATCAGAGGCAGAGGAGTGGGAGGTGAATGAAATGGGTGAAGGGAGTAAAAATTGGCCATGGGGATGTAATGTACAACATGATGACTATAGTTAATGATTTTGTATTGCATATTTGAAAGTTACTGAGAGAGTAAATCTTCAAAGTTCACATCACAAGAAGAAAAATGCAGAACTATGTAAGGAGACAGATATTATCTAGACTTCATATACTTATCATGTTGCAATATAAACAAATATCAAGTTATTATGTTATATATCTGAAATATTGGGTGTGTCGATTTTACCTCAATGAACAAACAAGCAATGAATACTTCCTAATTCCAAAGTAGGATTTCTTCATCTAACCTCTATTCACATTTGGGGTGGAACAATTATTTTTTTTGTGGCATACTATCCCATATGTGGTAGAATGTCTAGCAGCATCCCTGGCCTCTGTCTTCCAAATGCCAAGAGCACCCTCCCGCTAGTTGTGAGAATGTCTCTAAGACATTATCAAGTGTCCCAGGCAAAATCATTGTCCAAAAGCAAAGGAAAATGATCTGACTTTGAAGTCTTGCCTTAACCTTATCATCTTTTTCTTTTTAAAAGTATTTCCCATGTGCCATATAGTTAAACAACATAATGAAGAAGCAGCCGTGGAAACGAGGGAGAAAACCTGAATAGGAGGAGTTGCTTCATGTGGACACAGTGATAGAGCTAATTTCTCTTTTCTTTTTTTTTAATGTTTTATTTATTTCTGAGAGAGAAAGACAGCGTGAGCAGGGAGGGTCAGAGAGAGAGAGGGAGATACAGAATCTGAAGCAGGTTCCAGGCTCTGAGCTAGCTGTCAGCACAGAACCCGACGTGGGGCTCAAACCCATGAACTGTGAGATCAGGACCTGAGCCGAAGTTGTATACAAACATCATTGATTTTTGCATTAATATATTCATGTAATATGAGATATAGATACAAAAGGCACAACTGCACTCTGTAAAATATAGAAAAATGCTGCCAAGTAGAAAAGGATTGAGCATCTTCTATAATAGCACCAATTTTAGTTATGTCTACTATATCCACTTTTCATTAAATACTAACTCTTCATGGAATATTAAGGGATATATTACTCCAGATATTACATGTTAAAAAATACTCATGGGGCACCTACTTGGCTCAGTCAGCTAAGCATCCAGTTCTTGATTCTGGCTCAGGTCATGATGCCACAGTTCATGAGATCAAGTCCCACGTCAGGCTCTGTGCTGACAGTGTGGAGCCTGCTTGGGATTCTCTTGTTTCCCTCTCTCTTGGTCCCTCCTCTCCTCCCTCCCTCCCCCTCTCTCCCAAAATAAATAGTTTAAATAAATAAATACTCATCCCAGTTTATAAAATGTCTTCATTTCTGACTCTATTTGTATGTTTTGTAAGGTTAGCAATGAATTTTAACTAAAGATGGGATTTTATTGCTAATTTTACAGTCATTTGAATGCAAAAAAATCACAAATTTCAAGAATGTTAATATTGAAGCATATGTCTTTTATCTTAACCCAAAGGGGACAGTAAGAAGGTCCCATATCGTCTTCATCTATAAGGTTACAGCCATTCTTTTCCTCCAACATATTTCAAATTTGGCTTAAAGCGTTCCCCACCAACACCCCTCAGTTTTAGTCTCAATTTGCAGCCAAATGCAAATGAGTTCATACAGTAAAGACTCAGGTCCTTTTCTTTCAACCAGAAATAGTAATCACAGGAAGAAGAGAACACTTGTATTCAGATCTTTTCATCAGTTATCCACTCCCACTGGATGAACAAGGCAAAAGTAACATAGCCTGGTTCTTTCACAGAATTTAAGAAAACTAACTTTTCCAAAGTAAGTTATAATTTGGCATCTAAGTGCAATTTAGATGTATCTACATGTGCCTTATTTCAATAAATTCTAAGCATATCTGAAAAAGTGAATCAAAACATTTCTTTCACCTGACCAGTATCTAAATCTTAATTTCTTTTTAAAATTACATGTCAATTCTGTAAGCAGATAAATTGAGACTAAATCTTTTTTGATATTTGGAATTATAATTTTATTACATATCGCCTTCTCCTAATATATATGAAAAATAAACACAGCCTAGAGAAAACTTCAATAATTCAGTCCAACTTTTATGAATCATGAAAATATTCTATTTTTTATTGATGTTACAAATAATTATATTTTTATCTCATTGGTAATGACATTTTTAAGTTGAATGAGACCTCATGGATTTTCACATAGCCATGTTTGTTCTTTCTCTGAATATAGTAACTTCTTTGAGAGTAATGATCTTAACCATCTTAATTGTGTTTTATCTCATAAACTGTATTAATATAACAATATTAAGCACTTAGTATGTGCAGGTTATATTTATTAATGGTTTACAAGCCTATATGAAGCACTATGAACATATAGTCTGACTAAATACTTAATATCCTCTTGAGGTAGGTGTGGTGAAAAGTGAGGCTTTGACATTTTAAGTAACCTCCCAAAGTGGGCCAACAAGTAACAATTGGATCCAAGATTTGAATCCTATTTTCTCTGACTCTGAAACTCAGATTCTAACTACACTACGTTACCTGACGTACATGTGAGTAAAACACACTAATGTCTTACTAATCAGAGATCAGTAGACCAGCAGCATCAATGGCAGCAGGAAACTTATTAGACACACAGACTCTCCAGCCCTGCCCCATATCAGAATCTGCATTTTAACAACATCCTGGGTAATAACTATGCACACTTAAATTCTACAGATACTATTCCAGTGGATACTGGTGGGTTGTCTTCTTAGCAAACAGCATGTTCACAATTTTGGTTTAGAAAACCACATAGTTTCAGCAAAACAATCCACATTGAACTAAACTCTCTCTCCCTTTAGAGTCTATCTGGATTCTCTCTGGGAACGTTGGCACAAAAATTCTGTTCTTGAAGGCCAGGTAGTTAAATGGTGGATATAAGAGCTTAGATACAGAGGCTGAGAGACAGAGGACAGATTATTCAGAAAGCAACAAGCCATGCTACATATTTAAGAATTTCTCCTAAGACAAATCGTGTGTGTGTGTGTGGGTGTGGGTGTTTGTGTTGAGGGGTAGAGAGGTAGAATGAGTTAGATTGACATAATCAGATTTTGAAGATCACTTTAGTGTATTACATGATTAAGAAATAATTAAAAGAACAAATCCCTAAGGCAGAGAGACCAGTCACAATCTGTTTATGAAGGACACACTAGAGAGGCTCAGAGTTTAGACAAGGGTGATGAGCAGGAAGAAAAAGGGGAATAAACAAATTCTAACAATATTTAGGAGGTAGAATCAATAGCCTAAGTGGTTGGATGACTATAAATAATGAGGAAGGTAACAGTAAAAGCTTCAAAATATCTGGTCTGAACAACTAAGTCTGAGGGGGAAGATGAAGAGTTTGCTTTGGGAGAAGTGGGGCTCTACAGCTGGGCTTACAGTTCAAATTCATGTTCATTTCTTGTCATGACTTTTTGCTCTTTTTCTTTTTAAATGTTTTATTTATTTCTAGGAGAGAGAGAGAGACAGTGTGAGCAGGGGAGGGTCGGAGAGAGAGGGAGTCACAGACTGAAACAGGCTCCAGGCTCTGAGCTGGCAGTCAGCACAGAGCCTGACGCGGGGCTCGAACCCACGAACCGCGAGATCATGACCTAAGCGAAAGTCGGACACTTAACCGACTAAGCCACCCAGGCGCCCCGTGACTTTTTGCTCTTAATTACTATATATCTTGAGTATGTATCAATCATTTAAAAAGTGGATAATGCAAAGTCATCTCCATCCTGAATTACCCTTTCCTTGAAACCAGTCTAAATATTTTTGAAGTTTCACTGATATGCAATGTAACTAATTTTGAAATGTAAGCACTTCCTTTCCCTTAATAAACACCATCTTAGTGTGAGTAAAATATCTAAAGGGAAAGCATAACCTATCATCAGATCTCTTACAAAAGAAAGGAATCTTTTAAGATTGACTTCTCTCCTGCTCCATTAATTGTTAATTATCACTAATGAGAAGGAAGTAGGATTTGGTTCACATCTTACAGCTCATAAATTAAAATTATCTCAATTGCTGGTCATGTGATCATTCTCAGCTCTCTTCAGTATGTGGCCCCCACCTTTTTATTTCAACTCCTTTAAGATATGCTTCCAAATGCCAAAGTACTCAAGATACAGTCTACTGAATTCTGGGTTCAAACCCTTAATGATTAGAATTCACTGCAGTAAAATTTGCAAATTTTTTTCCCCTGTAACGGGACTTTAGAGGGGATTTCTTCAGTCTCTGAAACCCCTCTCCTGAAGAATAATGTACAATGATCTCACATGTGCCTTAAACCCTCCACAGAAGTCCAGGAATCTCTAAGTACATTGAAGAGGATTTCAGGATTTAAGTTCTTATTATTCAGATGCTTTCCAGAGGGTGTGATATATTTGCTTATTTATGTTTATCTTGTGTTTGGTTTTAAATAGCCAGCAACCTCCAGGAGACAATAAGGTAACAAAACCATTCTGACAAATAATTGACAAATAAACAGTGCATTCTTAAAATTGCTACAAATGCTTTCGCTCCTCAGCAGATGCAATTTTTTTAGAGAAAGAAGTAATTGTGTAGCTGCCATAAAAATACTAGCAAAGAGGGCAAAATTTGTTTCTGAGAGAATAAGTATTGTTTAAAATCACATTAAAGTATGCAGCTCCCAGGCTGATTTTTTGCTGTGTTGGCTGAAAGGCCCACTGTAATCTGTAAATGAAGAAATTGCATATAAAAAGGAATATATATATATATATATGGCCATTTGGGATTGGCAAAGAAAATATCATATACTACTCTCATCCAAGTAATTAGACCTTTCAAGAGACTGATTTTTTATTTTTATATATGAAAGGGATATAGGAGTGTTAGACCAACTCTGCATACGTATTGAATGTTTTGTCTGAATGCTGGTATTTTCTGTTCTGTTCTGGAATCTAAATACAATGGCTAATCTGTTTTTTGAATGGAATGACTCCCCTAGATATGAGAGAGAGAAAAAAAAGAGAGAGAACAAGGGAGGATATAAAATAAGTGGAATACAAGAGAAATAATTGGATTCCAGAAATATTCTGATATTTCTATCTTTAATGGGTGAAAAGGGAGAAAGCCCTTTAATAAACTAGGCTTTTTCTAATTATTACAGAGCAAGGTATTGGTTTTTAAAAGTTGTCCGAACCTTAAAGTACATTTTCAATCTTCAAGTAAAAAGCAGTGTTATAAAATAAATGATTCAAGAATTTTTTAAAATCTATTTTATGAGTGTTCAGGCTAATTTGTAGTGTGAAAGGGTTTTCAGCAGAGTATGATTCTTTGTTTTGTTTTGTTTTTCTTATTTAAATTAAATTAGGAAAAGAGAAAAAAGGGAAAATAGTATTTATGCATTTCTCCATTTGCTAAGCTTTTTATATATGTTATATATTGTCATAACAACCTTTGGTTACAGTATAATTATTTCAATTATATTATTCAATTATAATTATTATTCAATTATATTATTGTTTCAATTTTTCAATTATTATAGTTATTCAATTATATTGTTATTTCACTTTAGAAAAGAAAAAGAAAAACCTAAGTCTCAATAAAATTGATTATCTTTCTTAATGGTCATGTAGTTCCTAAGGGTTAAAAGTGATAGAGTTGGATTTGAATATAGATTTGTCTGGCTTAAAGTCATACACACTTTTTTTTTTTTTTTTGGATGCTTACTCCAAGCTGGTTTTCNGTTAAGAGCGTAATTTAAGGACATGAAGAAAGGCTGAAAATGCTGCTATTAACCATTTATATCCAACAAAATAAGCATCATTCTCCCCTGAGCTTCCAAAAACATTTTTTACAGTGTGTTATCAAACAACACACCATGAAGATCAAAGTTTCATTATGGTTGACTAATAACACCCAATGTTATAATTTCATTCCACCAGCTATTTAAGAAGTAGCTGTTTTTCACCCTTTCTGTACTGGAAGTAGCAAGGAAACAACTAAAAAAGAGCAAAACACAGTTCTTGACCCAGAGAATCCCAGTACCCAGGTAGAAGGAAAAAGATGTACAAATACACAGAAAATAATCAGAGAGGTAGCCAAATTGCCAACCAGAGCATTTCAGTGTGTAAAACAATTTGCAATAAGTATAAAAAATTACTGGGTATCTCCAGTGAACAATTATGTATTTTTTACTACATACATTTAACTGGTTATCGGATTCTAATCTTTCACTGTTTTTGAGCTACTTACAAGTTATAGATAACACTTGAAATTATAAATAATTCATGGCTATGCAAAATGATTACTTATACACATGGAAATAAATTTTGCCTGGTAAAGTTTCAATCAACTTCTCCTTGCCACTGTGTTAGAAGCCAGTTTGCCCTCCCTCATTTGCACATTCATTTTAATATTCTTGATTTATAAATACGTCTGATCTTGGCATTCTCTTTTAAACTAGTTGTAACATCTTATAAGTTCCTTCATTAATAACGAGTTAAATTCAATCTTTATCACATATTCATTTTGTCTCTGTATGAGATTCATGATTTTACTTTTTCCTGAATATTATTCTTTAACAAATGTGATATAAACACTATTGGTTGGTGTCAAGAGTATGCAAGGAAACAAATGATTTTCTCTGTGGAAGAGAGGTGATAATGTATATCCTCCTGTAGCCTGAATGTCTAAAAATATATTATTGAGGTGAAAGACATTCTTCTCTGTAAACAAATACATCAGTAATCTACCCACACGAATCAGTCAGGCTATACATATTCTAATGATCTCTGCACCTGTGTAGCAAAGAGAAGTGATTCAATATATCTTTTTACTAAGTTAGATTTGAAAGAAAACACATGCACACACAAGGACTATAAAAATATAAACTGGATTACCTTAGCCATTAAAAGATTATCCTTTCTATATTTTCAAATGAAATAGAATAAGAACACTACATCATTCTGTCAACCTGTTAGTATTAATAAAGTTCAGTTTCTCAGGGAGACTTTTTATTAATAATTTAAAAATTCTCTCTGCTTTCAAGAATAACACAAATATTTTCTCATCATTACCTTCTTTTTCTGTTCTTTAGAAGTTGCAAAGTTGATTTTTTTTTCTCATGAGGCTTTGAAGAGAGTGGCCCTGTCTCTCTTGAACATCAGATACAAAATGACTTGGCAACACCAGAGGGTTTCAACAGACAAAAGAAAATTTTCTTTTTAGTACTTGTTTATTTAATAACTGTTTCCAATACCTGTAGCAGTATTTTTATTCCTTTTTTTCCTGAACAAACAATATCTTCGGTAGTAGATAAAATTACAACAAATTGGTGTACTTTTCTTATATGGGATTTGTGTGTCCGTCAAATACTGAGTTACTACTTAGGAGTCCAAGGATATCCTTTAAACTTTAAGTCATGGCTTACTCCCATGCAGGAACTCAGGCAAGCCATTGGTGCCATCAAAAATAATGAAGTATTTTGGCAGATAATTCTGAAAGGCCTAACGCAAGGCAAATGAGCAGGAAAAAGTACACGTTGTAAAAGAGGGAGGGGAAAACATAAACACAGTCTATGTGAATGGGACCCTCTGGGGTTTTGCAGAAAATGAGTCCTGTCACGAAGAGGATGGCCAGGCACCTGCCATGTACCATCCTGTCTTCGCCACTTTAACAAATCAAGACCAGGATTATAAATTGCTTACCTTTTTCTACATGAACAAAGAGCTCAACTGATTCCCACGACTAAATCTTCCTTCTGTTGGACCAACCAGACAGCTTATAAATTAAAATGACTCATTTTCAGACAAACTGGTAAGCTAGATATACAAAGATGGATATAAATACATTCATAACGTATTTTTATCTTAAGCTCCACCAGTTTGCAAACGATGCCTGGGTACAAGGCACCAAAACATGTAGACATGCTGTGAAAGATTTAAATCATTATTCAACTGCTATATTAAATTTTATCAAAGAATAAATATTACCTCTCTGCAAACAAAGACTGAATTAGCTCAGAGAAAAGTCATTTGGGTTTTGCAGATTGTGTGTCCCTAGAAAAGGAAACTCTGTCTCTTAATTCCAGAAAAATACTTGATTTCCACTGCCACAAAAACTATCCTTAGAAATTGTGTTTAAGGGGTGTCTGGGTGGCTCAGTCTGTTAAGCGTCCAGCTTCAGCTCAGGGCATGATCTCATGGTTTGTGGGTTCGAGCCCTGTGTTGCGCTCTGTGCTGGAAGCTCAGAGCCTGGAGCCTGCTTCAGATAATATGTCTCCCTCTCTCTCTGCTCCTCCCTCACTTATGCTCTGTTTCTCTCTGTCTCAATAATAAATAAACATAAAAAAAATTTTAAAAAAGTCATTTACAAGTGAAGCAATCTTTAGAGACTTAAAACATCAGCCTTCATAAAATTTAAAGAACAGAGAAACTAATATTTTAGAGCCAAACCATGTACATTATCTCACTCACTGAAAGCTTAAATATTTTAATTAGTTATTATGAGTCCAGATATTTAATGAAAATGAAGTCTAGTTTCTTCTCTAATAGTCAGTAACTACATCAGCTCAGGAAGTTCCCTTAACTCACCAAGCCAATTATTATTTTCTTTCAATCTGTAAAAGAGGGACAGTAATAGTAAATTTCTATTTACGGAGCCCTGCCTCAGTTAAAAGTTCTAACTAAGGTCATTTCTGAAGACTTTTCTTATTTGTATATTTTTAAACATACAAACTGCTCATACAAATGGCCCCAACAAGACACCTTATCTCTATGGCACAGCATTAGAAGTAAAACATTCTAATGTTTATTTTTGTGCCTAAGATAACACATGGAGACATGATCTGTAGTAAGATGAGAATTATCCATGAAGATGTCAGTGTGTTTGACACCCAGTGGTCACTAAATGAATTTGTTTTACAACAAAAGACTAAATGTACAGGGAGACTCCGAATGCAGAAATGATGGGCAGAGTGACTACATGCAAAATGTGCTGAAGCCACCATCTGGAATGACTATCAGTGCCCCTCAGCATAACCATAGATGGGGCTAAAAGGGGGGGGGGGAAGCTGATACAAATTATCAGGAGGCCATGAAATGGTCCTTGGTCAACTTTGTGATTAATCAGTAGTTGCCCTCAGGATTTTTAACATAGTCTTCAGAACTGTTGCTACACCCACAGGAGACAAAGTCTTTTCAAAGAGGCACTGCCAAGAAATGGCGACTCTCTTGACAATTTTGCAATCCCCAAACTACCTGAAAGGCCACGTGCTATGCAAGGCTCCCTCTACCCCTTTTCCTATTTGCATCTTCTCATATTCTTAGGAATTCTACAGAAGTAGCAGTGGGAATAAAAATATGTGGGTTTTTTTTTTTTTAAGAGAACTATCATCAGAAACTTCTATTTCACATCCCGCGATTAGCCTTAGGATAAAACTTTTGCTTGAAAAAACACAAATAAATAAATAGCTTGCAACTAATTAAAACCCATATCCTATTGAGAAAATGCTCATAATATATTTAGCAAAATGTCTGGAACCAAGTAAGCAATAGGAACAGGTAGCTATAATTTCCTCTCCTCCCCAAACCAGTTGGTGATACATTGAGAAAACAGTTCTACTACTTCTTAAATGCCAGTAGAAAAAATATTCAAGACAGTGTAGACATTTCCATTACAGTAATTTAGATCCACACCGAATCAATGCAAACATCATTAATTTGTGTTCTGTTGGCCTCTTCTGGCTGAATGGATTGTTATAATGGTGTGAAGCAAAGCAATTCACTTTGGTACACATTCAAAAGTCATGGATTACCTACACATAGAGTCATTAAAACAGATCCTAAGGGGAAAAATACAGACACTTGACATTAACATTACTCTTCCAGTGAAAGCAAATAAATTTGGCCATAGGCATTGATTCCATATATTTTCAAAAATCATTAAGAAAAGTTCTTGTACTATTTAATACCACATGGGAAAAAAAAAACAAAATGGAAAATAACAGACAAAAGATAAATTAAGAATAAAAAATGACTTCTGTAAACTAGTGAGAATTTAACCTAGCAGACATAGAATGTAATAATACACCTCTCTGGGATAAACAAATAGATTTCTCATGATAAATTTAATTATAAATGTTAAATAAAGATATCCTCTTAAAAATTAAAATAGAGGTGCAGAGAGGTCTGAAATGAAAATCTTCAAGTGGGAAAAAATCTGACGTTATCACTAGGTTTCATTTCCTTTACTATTTTTAGAAAAATTAAATACTTCAGCATCATACCTGAGTTTGACACCCAATCCTGCCAATTATCAGCTGGGTGACCTTAGTCACAATCTCAGATTTTTTGTTGTTTATCTTTAAAACATGGATGATTATGCCAAGATAATTGTTATTAAGGAATCAAAAATGACGATAGTAAGGCATCCTTCCATATTCTCCGTAAGTTTTTGCTCTTGCCTCTTCCCTTCTCTGCTAGTCTCCTCCCCTGGGGATCACTGACCCCTCTAAAATGTTTTTCTAAATGTGTACAGAAATCCTATCCTTAGTTCCACCAAGACACCAACAGAGAACAGAAACAATTACAATCCCAATTACAAAAACACTTTATTAAAAAATCTAGAGAAGAACAAAGAGAAAACAATGACAGAATCATATAAAATGTGCAAACACAGAGGTTTTCTTTCTTTCTTTTTTTTAAGAAAAGTCTTGTCTTGAAAAACACAGAGAAGCGGTCGAAAGCTTAGAGGATCCAAATATCCTCATTCCCTTGTAACCATTATCTTTTCCCCAAAATACAATACAACTTTATACTCCTTGACTTCCTATATTCATGTGATCTGGCTCAAATAAGAAGGCTCCCATTTGACCTTCATCTGTAATACTTATCTTCCAGAGGATAGTACAAATATGTAGGTTACCCTTTCCCCCAAAATCTCAACAAATTGAGCTTTTGTGTTATTCAACTTACAATCCCCAGATACAATACCCTGAACCCCAAATGATCTTCAAATTAGTACCAAATATTCAGAAAATTTTCACAATCTAAGAGTAGAAAGGTATTGATGATAAATTATCCAACCAGTTTGAAGATATTGTTAACTATGATATGAATGCATATACACACACATTTTCTTGAAAAATTTTCCCCCAAGAAAAAATTATCCAGAGTTTTAGTTATAAAATTTTAAATTTTATGTAAATTTAAAAATATGATACTTCAATTTACTAGTAAATGTTTTTGTAAAAACAGAAAATTTTGACAATTATTTTTAAGGGAAATTTTACTGCTTAACTAAATTTTCTTATGTATTTCAAATGGCTCCAGTGGCTTTTATAAATTTAATACACTCAACATCCTTTTTTAAGTATCTCAATGTTCTATCAAACCTTCCTAAAATAAAAGTGAATGTCATGAATCTGAAAAATAAATAAACAAGCATGGTGTCAAATTATCTTAAAATGTTCTAACACTATATTTAAAAACTTAGCATGATTTTCATTTAAAAATCACAATTTTTAATCAATGATGTGATATTTAAAGAAATATCAATTACATGATATTTAAATGTTTTGGTTTAGTCTTAAAGACCATAGCACTTGATAAAAGGGTTCATTCTTTTGATGTTATACCAGTCTTGTAGGAATTTAACATTTAGTAATATCATAGTAACATCTGATTGAATTCTAAATGGTGTTCACAACTTAATTAACTATGAGTTTACACATCCATGGTTCTTCTCTGGACTGGAATAACAGTAATAAATGCTAAAATAGTGATAACCATGCATCAGGAGACACTGCTCTAAGACCTCTGTTATTCTTTAAATCATTTCTATAGATTTGGCATTTGGAGATTAATCTACTCATAGATGAATAAATAAAGGTGTTTAGTAATTTATGCAACATTATATAGCTAATAAGAGGTAAGAATAGGATAGGAAGCCAGTGTGTCTGGCTTCAGAGTGTGCTTTTTATAGAATGCCTGGGTCTATTAACGGCGTTTCTCTCTGTCACACATAATGGCCCTTTCACAAAATTCTTGGTTTACCATTTCTGTGACTTTGGGACTGATGAGTTTGGTTCATAGTCTTGGTTTTATTGTCTGCTTTTTTGTGTGTGCTTGAAATTTGCTTCATGCAAATAGAGTGAACAAAATCTTTGCAACAATGCTGAAACCCACCCATTTCTCTTCCCACCAACACAGGGAAGTGGTCTTCCATGTTCCTTAGAGAAAGAGAAAATTGCCCACCGTTGCCTTGACATGACAATAGACATAAAAGCAGGTAACGAGGGGGCTCTCTGCACAACTGAAACTTTCAAATTTACAGCGATGTTAGAAATTTGATGAAAAGATATTTAAAACTTGAAATGTTCAATTGTTGTGACTAGCAAAAACACTCAGATTAATGATCAATATTTTAAAAGATCAAGGTTATTAAACTTGGGTTTGTGCTCTCTAGAGAATGAAAAAAGCCTCACTCTTTTCAAAGGGTCAGTACAAAACAGCGGAAATAGAGTGTCATTTGTAATTAAAATGAGGGATTTGGATGTTGTTTGAGGATAAAAATGCAGTAGCCATCTCTTCAAAATAACTTAATTACAGAGATCATACAGGGGATTAACTGAGTTTTGAGGACATTCTTTCAGAGAACAAAATGACAAGAATGAAATATTGCAGATGTGCAGATAGTAAAAACGTCCATGGAAACAAATTATCCATTGATAATCCAATTACCTGTTGCTTGCAGATCTCCAATCTGTTAATTATCTCCATTTATTTTGAATCAGCTTTCAGCCACTGAAATTCATTAGGGTCCATTCAAGACTCCTCCATAATTCAACATTTTTTACTCCTTTTTTTTTTTAATATAAAGAAAATGCCCCATCATTTCTTCACAACTTTGATTTGTAGTGTTTTCCAACCCTTTAAACTGTTTTGGATTAGTATTATTTTTCTCTAATATGAAAACATGGTCAATCCCGGTCTCACATGGAACATCAGTTACTGAATATATTAAGCCAGTTTTGACATTATTTATGGAATTCCATAACTGTACGTGGGACTTTATAGAACACATAAAAAACATAACCATCTCTCATCATGTTAGTATCCATTACCGTTCTAGTTCATATCACCCCGCGCTTTCCCTACATTGGTGAGGCATGATTAAATATTCATGACATGACACTGAAATAGCACAAAGGAAATGGAAAGAACCGAGCTGATTTCTCTTTTTCATTCACCCATACTATCTTTGCCATGATTGTATCGGCTATCATTTTCACAACTCTCTCTCCTAAGGTAGCCAAAAAAGGCACGTTAGGAATCTTGAAAACGTCTTTGTAGTAAACCTAATAGATCTATATGGCCAGAATAAATAGTGCCATGCTACTAAATGGAAAGTATATGGAAAGGAATATACTGTTCTCTGTATGTAAAGACAAAATGACTACATAAAACTTTAGTTCTTTTTTCCCCCTCATCAACTATATTTTTTGGTGTGTCACTATTTTCCAATATGAATGTCCATGATTCCTAGTTCTAATCCTTAAAAGGGAGACTTAGAGAATCTAACCTAACTAGCACGTTGAAAGCTGGTCTAATTAGTCATGGTTCTGCCAGGAGATGTAAAGTACCAGGAGTTCATCTGTAAAAATGTGACAGCAAAACTCAATCCTTCAGTAGAAGAAGGCGTCAAGTACTCCTACAGGAGAGTATATTAAAAAGGTAGGTGTGCAAAATATCTCTTATATACTACACCTTTACTACTTTGGGGCTTTTGTGTCTTTGCACATGCTATTTCCTCTGTCAGTGATGCTATCACCATTGGGCAAATATGACCTTCTTCATTTGCTCTTCAAGGGTGAAATCAAGTACCCTCTTTCTTGCAACACTTCCCCTGTCTCTCTAGTTTCATTATTCACATAGCAGTTTGTTCCATAAACAATAAGCATCACACCAACAAGGACATGTTTTTATGAAAATCCCAACTAAGAAACATCCAGGATGGATCAATAAGCAAAACCTGACTATCTGGCGTCCAGAACAGAGAAACTGTAAGTAATGAATACACTGAAAAGTGAAAGTGAATGAGTGGGAAAGGATGTAACTTGAAAGCAGGAAGCATATGAAGTCTGAGCTTCTAAGTTCTGAAACTTAGGAAATTTCCCTCACCTGTCTGTAATAGTATAATAACTAATCCATAAGATTGAAACAATTTTTAAGTCTATTTTTGAGAAAGGAAGAGCATGAGCCAGGGAGGGGCAGAGATAGAACGAGACATAACATCTGAAGCAGGCTCCAGACTCTGAGTCTTCAGTACAGAGCCCAATGTGGGGCTTGAACTCATGAAAAGTGAGATCATAACCTGGGCCCAGGTTGGATGCTTAACTGGCTGAGCCATCCAGTTGCCCCACCCATGAGATTTTTGTGACCTTAAATGAGTAAACACGTAAAATGCTTATATTAGACATATCATTCTATAACAGTGGTTAGATATTTTATTATTGGTTTATAAGGGATTATAAATATTATAAGAAACACTTGTATAAGGAGTGATGGAACACAAAGATGATGTGATTTTCCCTGGTAGTTTACTGAAGGATTCAAAAGAGAGGCCAATGTACACAAAATTTGAGACAACATTTGGAATGTAATCAGTAAAGAAAAGTGGGGATAACGTTTTAGGATGTGGGTAAAACATGATGGAACGTAGATGGTCTATTTGGGGAACAATAAGTGACTTTAATAACAAGAAGATGGAAAATACAGTGAAAGAGAAATGGAGATTAGATTGTAAATGTAGCATACTGTCCTTGACTATGTGAAGGTTTGTAATATGAAGAGTTTGAGATTAGGAGAGATCGCTGAGATTAGGAGTCCTGTCTCATGATGTCTTAGCTGTGTGATCCCTAGAAGATGATCTCAGCTCTCTGTGCCTCAATTTCTTCAGTTGTAAAGATTTTTAAGATAGTGTGAAACATCAGAATATTTGTGGAATAAATACATGAAGGCATCACTTAGGAAGTTGCTATATGCAAAACAGGAGAAAATCATCTAAACTCTCAGAGTTTCACTTGCCTATAAAGAAGATAAGGTAGTGAAAATTATTACTCATTAGGAACGCAATATTTGTAAACTGTAATGTGCTCTGTATACTAACCAAAGTACCAATTCTTGAATACATACTAAAGTGCTATCTATTGTATGAAATAAACAAAAATATATTCATTTATTTCTTTTTTTCCCACTTATTCTCTACAGGTAACAGATTTTATTAATTCTATTTTTTATCAAGAAAGAAATTAAGGCTAAGAAAAATTAATAAATTTCCAGAGGTTCACACAGGAAATTTAAACATATTTGTCATTTTAAATTCCATGCTTTGCTTCATTTTGTCTTCAAATGATTGTTATTGCTAAATTATTTATATTCTATTTATATTTTGTCTTTTGATTCTGTTAATATGATTAACCTGAGTTAAAATGTTGAGAGAAAATAATTACCTGGGCAACGTTGTTATATAAGTAACATTCTTAATCTAGAAACAGTTCCTTATCTGTAATCTACTCATGTCTTTGTTTAAACAAAACTACTAAGGACAAACATTTTTGGATGCTAAATTCAGTAAAAATTAGAAACACTTACTTCCTATGGAAAATGCTTCAAGAATGTATTGAGAAATTCTCAAAGTAATAACACAACCCACACGGAAATAATTTAGCATCTTATTATAATTAAAATGTCCATCTCTGTAATATCTATCAGACTATGCCTCCTGAGCTTTCCCTAGCCCCTTGGTGTGAACTGAGACGTGTAATACATTATGTAAAAGCTCCCATTCTAGAAAACCTTGCAGTATACAGTAGCGACATAAAGCTACCAACTTTGGTCCAAAAAGAATGACAGGCCCACTATTATCTCAGGAGAGCCACTGGCTCTAAAGGTCACACTCAAAATAATTTCTCTAATTTTCTTTCATAATAGCATAGCCAGACTTTCTTTTTTTCTCTCAAGTGTCTTTTCAAAAAATCTTCAGAAATACCTCCACAGTCGAAGTAGACTATTTTTACTCATAGGAGGTCCAATTATAGTTTATTACAAGATGACCTGCCATGGTATATACAGACCAGTTAAAGTGTGTACAATGTAAATTTTTTTAATTTTAAATTTATTTAATGTCAAGTAGTTAACATACAGTACAGTATTGGTTTCAGGAGTAGAACCCAGCAATTCATCACTTACATACAATCCCAGTGCTCATCCCAACAAGTGCCCGCCTTAATGCCCATCACCCATTTAGCCCATTCCCCAGCCACCTCCCCTCCAGCAAACCCCAGTTTGTCCTCTGTATTTAAGAGTTTCTTATGGTTTGCCTCTCTCTCTCTGGCTTTATCTTATTTTTCCTTCCCTTTCCCTACAATAATTTTCCCTACATTATTATTGTTTCTCAAATTCCACATGAGTAAAATCATATGATATTTGTCTTCTTCTGCCTAACTTATTTTGCTTAGCATGATATACTCTAGTTCCATCCACTTTGTGGCAAATGGCAAGATATCATTCTTTTTGACTGCTGAGTGGTTTTCCAGTGTGTTTGTGTGTGTATGTGTGTGTGTATCACATCTCCCCTAGTGTGTGTGATTACCAATGGCTGCAAGTGATGACCTCAAAGAGCATTTCAAGTGTTCTAAAAGTTAATTGAGGTATCAAAAGGCAACAAGAATCCTTATGAGTAGTGTGAACAAGAAGTGAGAAGGACCCCTTTACCCACTAAGGCCCACCCTTCCAGCGCTACTAAGTCTAAGAGAAAGGTTGAGGGGGATGATAAAGAAAATAAAGCCAAGGTGAAGGATGAAGCACAGAAAAGATCTGCAAGGTTATCTGCTAAATCTGCTCCTCCAAAGCCAGAGCCCAAGGCTTAAGAGGCCCATGCAAAGAAGGGAGAGAAGGTACTCAAAGGGAAAAATAGGGAAGTTGATGCCTGCAAGGATGGGAACAACCCTACAGACAATAGGGTTGCCAAAATAGACCAGGCACGAGGAGGGGCAAGATGGCGGAGAAGTAAGAAGCTCCGTACTTACACTCGCGCCCATACCTCACACAGAAAAGATCTGAAGCCATTGGAAACCTTACAAAACCTGAGAGATTGGGAGACAAAGGACGCAGAANCTAGGTCATGATCGCAGGGTTGATGAGATCAAGCCCTGCATCAGGCTCTGTGCTGACAGTGCAGGGCCTATTTGGGATTCTTTCTCTTCTCCTCTCTGTGCTCCTCTGCTCATGCTTGCGCATACATGCGCACGCGCACACACACACACGTGCTTTTTCTCCCTCTCTCTCTCTCAAATAAATATAAAAAATGCAGAATTCTGTGTTTTTTTTTAAAGCTAGTTGTTATCACAGAGAACACTTCATTATTGTTTTTGGGGAAAGGCATATGTCACTAATAGACTAACTGGACTGATACAGAGGGAAAACACCTTTCCTTCCTAGTTTTGAGAAACTTCCTCTTGGTTCCCAGGAGGACTGATTCCTTAATGCCAATGGACATTAGCCACCTTGGGACAAACACTTTGTCATGTAGAAACACTAAAATTTTTTCATGTCTTCTTTTCCCTCTCTACCTTCTGCATAGACTTGACTCCCTTAAATCCAGAAACCTATTGGAACTTGACCACTGCATACAGTTCCCAGTACAGCAGGCAATCTGCTATTGAGATGGCATCTCTAAAAAAGCTCCTTTTTTAGCCTGTGGATCTTCAAATTGATAATGCTGCCATTTAGATTTCATTTCCTGGAAGTCAGGGTCGGCTTGTGAAAAGTTGTTAAACAACATGCTAAATGTGAAATGTCAACCCTCAACTGAACTTTCCCTATTCAGAGAATCACATGAAGATTTCATTGGATTTTATAGTGGCTTTCTGATTTTGGCAGTTCATTTAAGAAGGGTGTTTGAAAGTTGTATACTGTTAATGATTATCTGCCCATATCTTGCCTATAAAACAATGATTGTTTATGAAAAGTATATTTAATAAAGCTGGATACAGTTTGGCTTGGGGGAAAAAAGAGTCCTTGGTTTAAAAAGGACTATTCTCTTTTCTACGTTAGTTTACCAAGAGCATAGAAGAGAAAACCAAGCATCTCTGTGGTTTTTCAACAGAGTATTTAAGAAGACATCTTTGTGATATGTTCAAGAGCACAAGCTCTTTGGAATTAAGGAGTATTTTACTATCTACTTGATATTTGAAGAGTTAGGTCTTTTTTTGTTAAAAAAAATTGTTAATGTTTATTCATTTTCAAGAGACAGAAACAGTGTGTGAGCAGGGTAGAAGCAGAGAGAGAGAGAGGGACACACAGAATCTGAAGCAGGCTTCAGGCTCTGAGCTGTCAGCATAGAGCCCAACACAGGCCTCGGACCATGACCCATGAGACCATGGCCTGAGCTGAAGTCAGACACACAACTGACTGAGCCATCCAGACACCCCTTGAAGACATAGCTCCTTAACTGAACTTTCTTTTCCTCTTTGTCAAACTTTGTCCCACTGTGGAAATATTACATAACATAATTAACAAACACTTTTGAAGCAAAAGTTTTTACCTTTTTAAATTTTTCTATATCATGATCCACAACTTAAGTCAATACGAAGATTCTAGTGAATATATTTTTTCCACACGTCTTCAGTTCAAAGGAGTGGCTCCTCTGTAAGGTCATTTTCCTTTGATGATGTCTTCAGATGCTAAATTAAGTGAGCTGTCAGTTGATACTTTATGCCAAACAATTAAAGTAAAATAAAATACAGCTTAACAATGATGTTATAACTTATAATATAGCAAATTATTATTAATGATTTTCCCACCCAGCCTCTACTTATTTGAACTGGTAGGTGCTTCATCTCAAGAAATAGTGAATTTATTTTCTAATAATTGGCTAATATGAAACACTCATGAGAGGGGGAGCTAATCAATGTACATTTTCCTGATTTTTCCTTTATTCTGTAACTGGGCTAAAATAGGCAGTTTTATAATATTTTAGCTTAATTGAGTACCAATCAATATCAATTTATAATTGAATTTTGGCTATTGCCAAACTATAAAGTAAATCCAGGTCATGAACTATAGAACAGAACATCACCAATGAACAAATGTGGGAACTATTCATATTTAAGTAAATTGAGATGATCAGATGTGATATAAGTTTTGTCTTTTTCTTCTTCTTTTCCAAAAGAAATAACTGTACCTGGTTCACTTATGCTTAGTTTTTGACTAATGTGTCACTGTGCCTCACATTGTCTTTTTCTCTGTAATTCATAATATGAAAATTCATTTATAGCACAAAAATAATGGGCACATTTTACCTCTAATTAAGATTACTCATCAGCTCACACCCACCAAGAATTCTACTGTGCTTTTAATTCATCACTGCTTACATTAATGTACCTGGTTTAATCACAGTAATGCCAGGAATTATTCCATCATAACCTGAGCTGCACTAATTTATTCTTCTCAAAAAAGAGAAATTTGAAGATTTAAAATTTGGATATTTATATGTGCATATGTTTAACAATATACATGTATAAAAACGTTTATTCCTCATCTAGTTCTTGCTATCATGCAAGAGGATTATTAGAAAATATGTTTGCCTTAAAGGGAATTCATTTCTGTTTCAATATGTTATCAATACAGGCATAAATCTACAGCCTGAAGATTTTGACAAAGCAAATTCCAAAAAAAAATCTCTATTAAAAAATTTCCTCATCCTAATCTCCCTCATCCCCTTCTAAAATGAAGAAATGATTTGTAAGTGTGTTAGCCTATAAGGTTTGGTTCAAGAATTAGTAAAAAAAAAAAAAAAAAAGAGCATGGGATCTCTCAAACCACTTTGCAAGATCATTTCTTAAATGGACATCTAAATGTGGTCTTACCAAGTAAATGCTTCATGATTTAGATGAAAATCCTATGGTAATATTTGGAGAAAGACCATTGGAAAATGTTGCCTGCTTGTCTTCAACCCAATTTAGTTCACAATTGAGCTTCATTAATATCCTACAGTGCTATCTCCAACTTCTGCTGTTTTGTGAATTAGAGGAAATTACAGTGAGTTTTCAGCCTACATGGTGATTCAGAGATTCTCTACCAGTAAAAGGTTAGGATAGAACCTTATAAGTCTACCACTATTCTAAACACTGAATTCTTGTCAGGATGTTCCATGTATCATAGTCAAGGAATATGTTTTATGCAAAAGAGATTTTAAAGATTGTTTTGTACCTTCAAGTGCATTAAAATCAAAATTGAGAGAGTACATATGCATATGTGTGTATATTTGCAGTTGTGGGTTGGGTAGCTGGTGGGTCATGCACTTCGAAACAAAACACATTTCTATATATAGATAAGCATAAAAGTAAACAAATAAAACCTATGTATGGCCTAGAAGTTTATAAGATAAATAAAGAATTTGGAGAAAGCAACAAAGGGTAGATAAGACTTGAGATTAACCTTGAGGGGTGTACAGAAGGTGGATGGGCGATGAGGGGTATGGAAGGCAGGGCTCTGAAGATGACCCCTTAGCTACCCATCCTCTGTTCAATCTAATATTAACCAAGGTACTGCCATGAAAGGATTTTGCAGACATAATTGAAGTCCCTAAATGACCTTAAACTACTGGAAATTGTTTGAATGGGCCTGACCCAATCAAGTAACCCCTTACAAGCAAAACTTTTCTTTTGCAGAAGAAGCCAGAGAGAGAGAGAGAGAGAGAGAGATGTACTCTTGATGGCCTTAAGGAAGAAAACAAATGGCTATGCTGTGAGCTTCTGAGGGACAGCCTCTCAGAGCAGCTCCCTGTCAGCAGGCAGTAGGAAAATGGACATATATCTGCAAGAAGTTTTTTCTTCCAGTAACCAGTAAGATTTAAAGGGGATCCAGACCCTCAGATGAGAATCAGAGTTCTGCCAACACCAGCTCCAACTTGTGAGATCTAAACAGAGGATCCAGATCACTGTGCCCAGACTCTTGACCCATGGAAAACATGAGATTATAAATGTATTAAGTTGCTGAGTTTGTGGTAATTTGTTACTACATCAGTACAAGCTAACACAACAAGGATGTGTGGGAACAGCCTGGAAATAAGAGGACTTTATATTTATTGGTTTGCCTCGAGTGAGGGGATAATAGTGGTAAAGAAGAAGAGTTCATTTTAGAGTAAAATAACAGCATACTGAATGTCAAGCTCAAGTTTAGACTCTGTCTGCTAGAGAATCAATGTAGCATGGCAGTCTCGAGATGAAAATGACCTATTTTATGCCAGTGTAGTGTGGCTTCAGGCTACGAGAGTACAGAACAGGAGGAAAGCAGGAAGAAGAAGAAAGAGGGTAAGAGTAGATGAGTGAGAAAAGGCTAGCTATTAGAACAAGATACTTGAGGGGCGCCTGGATGGCTCAGTTGGTTGGGCTTCCAACTTTGGCTCAGGTCATGATCTCCCAGTTGGTGGGTTCAAGCCCTGCGTCGGGCTCTGTGCTGACAGCTCAGAACCTGGAGCTTGTTTCAGATTCTGTGTCTCCCTCTCTCTGACTGTCCCCTGCTCGCTCGCTCGCTCTCTCTCTTGCTCTCTCTCTCTCAGAAATAAATTTAAAAAAACAAACAAACAAGATCCTTGGAAGGGTCTGTGAAACAGAACACCCAATCTGGAATGTAACGCTATGGGAATAAAGAAGAAACTAATATGAAACCTAAGGAAAAGATAATTAACAGATTCTTTGAAAATATTCAGTGACTCTGATGAAAAGGTATTAATAAGGAAAGACTTCAATATTAGAAAGTGAGAGAGTATTTTAAACAATCTGATGAGCTTTTCAATCCACAGTTACCACACACTAGGATTTATGAAGTTATCTTCATATATGGGTGAGTATAGACAATAAATACGGGTTAAATTTTAGAATTTCGTATCAATTGACATTTCCCATATAGTCTTTTGAAAATGTATCAGATGTTTGAATTGTCAAGGGAGATGAAGAAAGTCAATGTGTTTTGTTTTGTTTTGTTTTTGGTATGACTTATCCAATTAGTAGTTATTTTTTTATATAATAGAAAAGTTTGGAATGCAGGTAGATTTATTGAATCCATGATAATAATCGAACCTAAAATATCAGAGTAGCCAAAAAGAAGAGCTTTGCTTATATTTACAGAAAAATCAAATTAAAATTTAACAATTTTAAGCAAGTTCTTATTTGAAGTTACATGAGGGCTATAGCTTTTCATAAGCTCCCTTGTAAGTCAATGAGAAAAGAAAGAAAATGGGCTCAGTATTAGTGGGTGCTCATGCACACTGGGCTCATTACCTTTACATGACTCTAATTCTTACAAATTCCAAAGTGAGAAGGTATTTTTTCTTTTTCTTTTTGTTTTTATTATGTTTCAATTAGGGTTTTTGATTTTGATTTTTAATTCCAATGTAGTTAACATATGATGTTATATTAGTTTTAGGAGCACAATATAGTGACTCAATAATTCTATACATTAGTCAGTGCTCATCATAATAAGTGTACTCTTAATCTCCTTCACTGATTTCACCCATCCCTCCAACCACCTCCCCCCTGGGAAAGATTTGTTTGGTGTCTACAGTTAAGAGTATGTTTTTCAGTTTATCTCATTCTTTTTTCCTTTGTCCATTTGTTTAGTTTCCTCAATTCCACATTAGTATAATAATGTGGTATTTGTCTTTCTCTGATTGGCTTACATTGTTTAACATTATACTCTCTAGGTCCATCCACGTTGTTGCAAATGACAAAATTTCATTATATTTATGGTTGAATAATATTCCATGGTGTGTGTGTGTGTGTGTAGTCTTTATCCATTCAGCTATACAGACATTTGGGATGCTTCTATAGTTTGACTATCACAAATAATGCTACAATAAACATAGAGGTGCATATATCCCTTCAAATTAGTGTTTTCGTAATCTTTGACAAAGGAAAAACAGTGCAATAAAGACAGTCTCTTCAACAAGTGGTGTTGGGAAAACAGTAAAACTATATGCTAAAGAATGAAACTGGACCACTTTCTTATGTCCTATACAAAAAAAAAAAACAAAACCCTCAAAATGGATTAAATACCTAAGTGTGAGACCTGAATTCATAAAAACTCTAGAAGAGAGGACAGGCAGTAATTTCTCTGACTTTGGTTGTAGCAACATCTTTCTAGGTATGTCTCCTGAGGCAAGAAACAAAAGCAAAAATAAACTATGGGACTACATCAAAATAAAATGTTTCTGCACAGCCACAGAAACAACCAACAAAACTAAAAGACAATCTACTAAGCAGGAGAAGGTATTTGCAAATGGCATATCCAATAAAGGGTTAGCATTCAAAATATATAAAGAACTTATACAACTCAACACCGAAAAACCAACAAATAATCCTGTTAAAAAATGGGCAGAAGACATGAACAGATATTTCTCCAAAGACATACAGATAGTCACAGACACATGAAAAGATGTGTTATTTATCTAATTTTTAAAAACAAGTGAATTCAGATTACTTAATTAACAAGCCTTTAAATATACAGTGCTGGAGACGGGAGGCTCTGAGATGTATCTAATCATATCTGATTTCAAATTTGAATGCACTGTCCATTTCTCTGTTATCCCCTCTTAGCATGTGTCCATTGGGATCCTATGAAATGGATTTTTAACAATATTTAACAAGTATCAAATACATAGTTTAAGAAAAGAAATCCTTCTCCTGAGCTGGCCAAAAGTTTTAGAAAACACAACTAGATCAAAGAGAAGATAAACTGCAATCATTAAAATTGAGTAGTACTTCATTGGAGCGCCTGGGTGGCTTAGTCGGTTAAGCGTCCGACTTTCGCTTAGGTCATGATCTCGCGGTTCGTGGGTTCGAGCCCCGCGTCGGGCTCTGTGCTGACTGCCAGCTCAGAGCCTGGAGCCTGTTTCAGTCTGTGACTCCCTCTCTCTCTGACCCTCCCCTGCTCACGCTGTCTCTCTCTCTCTCTCCTAGAAATAAAAACATGTAAAAAAAATGATTAAAAAAAATTGAGTAATACTTCAGATGTATGGCACTATTGCTGAAGTATATGTCATATACTGGGAAACATAATCGGAAATGCACACATACAGACTTTTGGGCTACAAAAATCCAGGTTGACATATTATCTTCACTGTTTACTGACTGTATTACATTGGGCACACGATTTAATCTTTCTGGGGTCCAGATTCATAATTTAATGAAATAGAGATACCCATTTTGAGAATTCAATAACTTAAAGTCATAATTCACATCATATAGAAGGCTTACAACAATGGATAGCATTGCTATGAGCATTCACATACAGGAATTTTCGTACATTAATTTTTCTTGGGTAGAGTCCTAGGATTGGAATTATTGGCCATAGAGTAATTTATTTTTAACTTTTTGAGAAACTGTTAAACTGTTTTCCAAAGTAGTTGCAACCTTTTTTCATTCCTACCTGCAATGTATATGGGTTCCTGTTTGTCCACATCTTCACCAACATTTGTTACTTCTATCTTTATTATAACCATTCCAGTGAGTGTGAAGTATTATTTCATTGTAATTCGCATTGCTTAATTATTAATGTTGAGCAATGTTTTATGTGCTTACTTCCCACTTATATGTTTTCTTTAATTAAATGTCTATTAAATGTTTGTCTATTACTGAGCTGTAACAATGTTATATATTCAGGATACAAATCATTTATCAGAGATATGATACACAAATATTTTATTTCAAGCTGTGGATTTAAAAATTTTTTTCTTAATGATTATTTTTGAAGCACCAAAGTTCTTGTTGATGAAATCCAATTATTCATATTATAAGTTGTACTGATCATGTTTTGGATGATATAGGCAAGAACTCTGCCTAATTCAAAGTCCTAAAGATCTCCTCTTATATTTCATTCTATAAGTCTTAGAGTAGTAACCCTTACATTTTTATATGCAATCCATTTTGTGTTTCTGTCAACAGTGTGAGGTAATGGTCTAAATTCATCTTTTGTTTAGGTATCCAAATTCCCAGCATAATTTGTTGAAAAGTATGTATTTTTCCCATTAAATTGACTTGTCCTCACTGTCAAAAATCAATTAACCTTAAAAATAAAAGTTTATCTTGTACTCTTAATTCTGTTCCTTTGCTGTATATAACTATCCTCAGAGAATTACCATGTGTTGATTACCATATTGATGACTGTACCTTTACATTAAGTTCTGATACTGAGAAATATAAGTTATCCAATTTTGTTCTTCTTCACAAAAATTGTTTTGGCTATTCTCTTTTGCATTTATTTATAAATTTTAAGACAAGTTTGTTAATTTCTGCAGGAAAAAATCTGCTGGGATATTTATAGGAAATGCATATAAGTATATACCAATTTGAAGAGAATTTCAGCCCTGATAGTATTCAGTATTCAAATCCATGAACCTGGAATGTCTCCCCACTTACATAGTTTTGTAATTTCCATCAGAAATGTTTCATAGGTTTCAGTACATGTCTTGTATTTTTGCTCTTTTTATTGTAAAGCATTTAATTCTTTTCATATTATTGTGAATGGAATAATCTTTCTTAATTTCATTTTTGGCATGTTTGTTGCTAATACATGGAAACATACTGATTTTTTTTATCAGTATGACCTTACTGAACTTATTTATGAGACCCCAGGGGAGAAATGTATGTGGGCATGTGTGTATTTCATACAATTTTCTAGATAGAGGATCACGATGTCAGAGATTAAAGACAGTTTTTCTACTCCCTTCCCAATATGAATGTTTTTTTTTTCCTTTCCCTTATTACACTGGCAACAAAATATTGAAAAATAATTGCAAAGAGCAGACCTCTCTGTTTTGTCCTGATTTTAGAGGAAAATCATTCACCTTTCACTGTATGGTTACCATTTTACTATTTATTTTCTATATGTCTCATGATTCTCTTTTCCTTTTTGTTTATATTTGTTAAATGGTTGTCTGTGTACTTTTCAAATGTATTTTTAAAATTTATTTTTGTGGCTCCTCTAAGGATTAAAAGATGCCTCTTAATATGCCACAAGCCATCATGAGATGGGGGAGGTCATGAGGAAAAATAGTGAGTTTTAACTATGTTAATGTCACAAAAATATATTCATTCATTCATCAAGCTGCTGCTATTAAATCTCACCCATTCATCTAATTTTGATAAGTGGAATAAACTAGTTTTCCTATGAATGCACCTTTGTAGGGCCATGAAATTAAAATCAAAAGATGAGCAATTTCATGCTAGCTTGGTGTTTGCTGTAAATATAGTGACACCTTCTCCTTTGTCCTCAGTAGAAAACTATCTGTCCCTACCAAAAATACATTATGAAAAGGAGAAATTGCCTTTAAATATATTCAGAACCTCACAGGGTCCCAGCCTGGCAGGCAATCCCTTGGAGGAACTCTGAAGAGTCTAAGCCCCCAATGCCCCTGGCACTAGCTTCAGCTAGCTTTTTGATGTCCCATGCAGAATAAATTGTAAGAACATCTTTTAGGATCTTTGTAAATAAATACACCAAGCACTGAGATGGTAGCTATAAATATGTTATTATAACTTTTAGGTAGGCAAAATTATTATTCAACTATAGATATAAATTAGACTCCTTTGATAGTCTATTTACCATGATTTTAGCACAGAAATGAAAACTTTTTGTTACTTCATTTAGACTTACTATTGCCTTAGTTGTTAACTGTCCTTAAATTAATAGCACCCTACTCTGGCCCCACTCCTACCGTGCCACTCTTATGAGGAAAGGAGTCAGTAGACTCAAAAAGAATATGCCTGCCAGAACCCTCAGCCATCCTCCAATACTGGATGTTCAAAAAACAAGATAATAGGCCCCAAATCGAGTCACCTGTGCTAAGCCCTGCTTCACCAAACTGAGAATTACAGCTTCAGCTATCACAAAAATGAAATCTTAAGCCAGTCAATTGGGAATGACTTCATCAGCACTAGTTAGGGAATCTGCCTGACTGACCCTTGCCATCTAGGAAAGAAAAGTAACTGCAATCAACTGCAATCACTAACCTGCCTTTTTGTATGTGTATATCACTTCCTTGTTTCTACTCCTGTATGCCTATAAAAGTGTTTCATCTTGTTTAGCATCACAGAGCTCCTTTCTATCTGCTAGAGGTGATACTACCCCATTTGCATTGATTTTTGCCCAAAAGAACTCAACATTTTTAATAGACCTTACTTTCTTTTAATATGGTTAATGCTCTGGCTCCCTGAGATCTTGGAAACCCTTGCCCTCCTTCCAGGCCCACTTTCAGAGCATGCAAGTACATATTTCTGAGGTCCATTTCCTCCAGGTACATTATAAACTTTGTGTATGCGCACTTAGGCCAGGGGGTAGTCAAGAGGCAGCTCTTTAGGAGTTGCAGATAGAACTTGGATGGATCTCTTGTGGTGAGTCAGTGATCTGGGAAGGGAAAGAGAATGAAAGCATGAGCTCTGGGCTGGAGACTGCAGACCAGGCACCAGTGCTCCATGTTCAGAACTTTGAGGGATTCAAGAGTTTTAATTTTAAATTGGACTTTCAGGTCATTATGAAAATATCAAGGGGAGAGTAAAGAATATAATTTATTTAACAGCACAGTAACTTGCCTCATGCCTTGTAAACATTTAGATATATGGTATGACAGACTTCAGACCTATTATTGATCTTGGCCTTATCCTAGTCTGGGATGGGATGAAGTATTAATGTCACCTCTGGACAAGTGAGAAAATCTGAGACTCAAAAAGTTGAATAATTTGGCTAAGGTCGCAAAGCCAGAGAAAAAGTGGGTCTGTCTGGTTTTGAAGGGTATGAAAAAATCATTATATTGTCCTTTCCCTTATACTGTAACATCAACTTCTAATATATAGGGAAACTTCAGGTTCCCTGGTTTCAAAGCCTGCAGTCTTTTGGCGACACCATACTACCATGATGGAATCCAAAGAATATAAAATACTAGCCTGGGAGGGTAAAAACACTGTCTTTTCTGTCTACTCTGTATTTTTAGCACCCACAGGTAGACCTACAAGCATATAGTGGGCACTCAATAAACCTGTCCTGAGGAATGAATGACTTGAATAATGCTGGAGTTTACAGCCACATTGTGTGTCCTCGTACATAATGTATGACTGTAATCCCCTACTGATACCACCTCAAAAATAGAGGAATAATATAATGATGAGAAAATACTCTAATGGGCTATCCATTCTAGGTGTGAGTAAAGGACTTGCATTCTACAAGGTGATTTATTTTAAAAAAGGAAAAGAAAAAAAAAAAGAAGAAAGAAGTATAAAATCACATCGCCTGTTTTCATATAGGATTTCATCTGGGAGAGGAAGAGTGTGTTTTCCTCAGGTCTGTCAAAGTAACCTATAAAAAAAAAGCAAAAACATAACAAAACAAAAAACAACAAATCTATCAATCACCAATCACCAGGCAACTCAATAACACCTTCTCATGTCATACATCCTGGGTGATTCAGCAAATAGCAAAATAAGATACTCAATTGATTATGAATTATTCAGGTAAATGGATCATAAACTGAGATTTAGGAGATGAAAAGGAGCCAGGGGTACAAATTGCCAAAGGGATATGATCTGAAATGGGAGGTATTCTGCAGAGGCAGGCTCTTCCTTCAGAGGACAAGAATCTGGAGACAAGAACCATGAACCATGTCAGGAAAATAAATTTAAATCCTGAAAAAGATCAGCAAGTCTACAGATAAAAACCCCTGCACACACAGCGGGGTGAGCCATTGGAAGGGTCAAACTGAGGGCTGGCTCTATGGTTGGTGAGCCCAAAATGGCTAGTGATAAATGACACCAGAGCTTGGCTCATTCCAGTGCTGGTGGGGCTGATTTAATACAGAAAGTTACATCGGTTGTGAAATGAGACTTCACCAGCAGCACAGCATTAATAATCCTTTGTTTTTATGCAGGAGGATTGTATTATCTTTACTATGGGCTTAAAAATCTCCTCTAGGATTTCTGTTGCTTAAGTGTCTCTTGCTAACAGGAGCTTGGTTAAATTGCTTATAAGAACAGAGGAGAGAGGTTGTAAATTGCAGACTTCCCAATTCCCAGAGCTACTCAAGAATCTTGTACAGTTGAGGGACATTAATATCTCATACAAGCATACTGCAGTCTTAGAGAAAAAAAAATTCTTCTTTCCTCTCTACCACGTTTCTGCTCTATTATTTTACCTCAAATAAAAACATTTTCACCCCTCATTTTCTTTATGACCTTGGTGCTTCTACCTCTCTAGGCAGGATAATCTTTTATCGCTATCAGCTTTGATTCTAACCTTTGATGACTTTTGGGTTTTACTGGGACAGTAAATACTCTGAATGACTCAGGAGTCTTCATATTCCTGTTTCTCTTCTGATGAGGGGTTTCAAGTCTCTATGGGCACCCACATATGCTAATGAACAACCAAGAGAACAGGCTAGACAGTGACAAATGGTTCCTGATAGTTCAATTGGTTTTGAGGAGTGTTACTGAAAGTCTAATTAAAGGCTATTGTCTGGGAAAGCATGAAAATGCAAAGTAGTAGGACGCATTCTCGAGATCAAATCTCTGCCTGTCTCTAGACTGAAGAGAACTTGAACATGGGACTTAAACCCTAGAGAACCAGATGCTCCATATTGATGGTATTTGCCAAAGTGACTGCTTGCCTCTATCTCAGGAGAAGTTAACAGTTAATTAAAGTATTCATGCTGGCCAATTTCTGTGACAAGAAATAAAGAATTTGGAATAACTCAGGAAAGAAATACATCTGAAGTTTATCAACAACCTATTTACTAACTGCTAACATTTCCTCCCGGGTTTCTCATACTGACATAATCTCTTATTCATTTAACATTTATTCAACAAATATTATTAAATGCCAGCTGCATGTCAGTCAGTGTGCTGGGCACTTTGAAATCATAGAGAGAATCCAATTCCTGACCTCAGATAAAAAAGAGTCCAAAGGGGAAAAGACCTCACGTTAGCCTAACTCTCTCCATAAAGGTCAAATTCTGAAATACTAGAGTTTTTAAGACTTCAACATATAAATTATAGGGGAAACCAATTCAGCCCACAATACCAGACGACTGAGTTATGGCCTGTGGAGTATAGGGAGAAGTCATATTAAGCCCTTTTACCACTAGCTCATTAAGAACTTCCATTTGTAAACTTCAACCTCTCTCTCCTTCCTGCCATTTTGAGAGAAAACAAACATAAGTTGAAATAAGTAAAGCCACAAGATGAAATAAGTAAAACTATAAGAGAAAGATGCTGGGATTCTTGAACCACTCCTGAAAGGATTTTTAAGAAACGTCAGGCTTATAATTCCCAGTAAATTCTAATAAAGCAGCCAATAGAATTCTCAAAGTATTTGAAAAAGGTACGTACAAATCTCATCATGGGGATTCCACAATGACTACCCAAATTATTTTTTTTTTAAGATTCACATTTTTTTAAAAGTTTATTTACTTATTTTGAGACAGAGAGAGTGTGAGCAAGGGAGGGCCAGAAAGAGAGAGTGAGAGAGAGTCCCAAGCGGGCTCCATGGTATCAAGCACAGAGCTCATGAGAGACTCAATCTCACAAACCATGAGATCATGACCTGGGCTGGAATTCAAGAGTATGACGCTTAACTAACTGAGCCACCCAGGTGCCCCTGGCCATCCAAATTCTTACAGCTGTCCTAAGCCTCAAACCATACCTTTTGCTATACCTCATCTTTCAAGATATATTTGTAGAGGCACCTGAGTGGCTCAGTTGTTTGAGCTTTCGACTCTTGATTTCAGCTCAGGTCATGATCTCATAATTCATGGGTTCAAGGCCTGCACTGTTAGCACAGAGCCTGCTTGGATTTCTTCCCTCCCTCTCTCTCTCTGCCCCTCCCCCTTCTCTCTTTCTCTCTCTCAAAATAGATAAACCTTTTTTTTATTAAAAAAAGATAAATTTATAGAACTTGAGTTACAGAGAAATGTTGATGAAATGTTATTTTATATCTCTAATGTTATGTTAATGTCTCTAATGTTATTTTATGGAGTTAACATTTTTGAATGCTTAACAACTGAAACTAAATTATAAATGACTTTAAAATATGTAAGATTTCAAGTTGTTCCCCCGCTAAGTTAAACTAGAATTGTGGTGGCTTATATAAAGTTGTTAAATATCTGAGTCTACCTGAAGTTAGGTAAACTTAGAAAATATAGGCTGGAGACATATTTCACCAGATTTACTGGTACTGTGAGTCATGTAAGTTTTTAAATTTGAATTTTAGTCCAGAAATTCAAAATTCAGAGATTAAAAAAGACAGACACTATTGATGAGCCACAGAATATTAGTTCTAGGCTATTCCAATTCCATTCAAAGAGTTGGCTTCTAAATTCTAATTATCTGTTGATGTATACACTAAATTTAATATCCAAGAAATTTGAATTATACACATTTAGTGATATATAATAATAGTATGTATTTGTTGATGGGTCATATTTATCATTTGTCACCGATATTACTGGTGATAGGGAAAATGTCTTATAAATCATGCTGTAGGATATTAATTCCAGAGATAAGATTGTAACTTGCAATGTAGGATAAATGCATAGGAAAAGAACAATATAATTGCTTGGGGAACTTTATTAATAACCGAATGCTCAAATGGTCAGAGCAACTTTGTTATTGCAATGTTCTATGCCAAAACACATCTGCCTATATATTTGCCAATTTCATTTTGCCCAACAGTTCACTGGGTTCTTTTGCTGAGTTGTTTCATTTTATTGGAATCTTTAGGACATTGCCAACATGACAAAAATTACTAATTAAGCAATTCAGACTGGATATTAACTCCTTCTAGTATGTATAGTTTACAATTCCATAGATTTGCCCTTTCATAGGCTTCCTTTTCTCCCATTCCATAGGTTTACCTTTTCAATTTGATAAGTTTATTATGCAGAAACCTTTCACCTTGATGTAGTTCAGTTTTTATTTTGAATTTGTGGCCTGTGCTTTTGATGTCAAATCCAAAAACTCAACACGAAAAACAATGTCAAGGAGCTTCTCCCCTGTTTTCTTCTAGGAGTTTTATAGTTTCAGGTAATACATTTAATCCATTTTGAGTTGGTTCTGTGTGCGGTGTCAGATACAGGCCAATTTCATTCTTTCCTGTGTGGATATTCAGTTTTCAAATACCATTTACTGAATAAATGATCCTTTTCCCATTGTGTACCCTTGGCACTTTTGTCAAAAGTGAGTTGACTGTCTATGCTTGCATGTACTTCTGGGCTTTGTATTATGTTCCGTGGATCTATGTGACTGTTTTTATTACAGTCCCATACTGTTTTGACTATGATAGCTCTCTAAGGTCCCCTTAGAGTCTGGTTTTATTCCAGTAAATGATAGTTCCCCTACAACTCGATAGCAAAAATAATCATAATAATCCAATTAAAAGTGGAATAAGGACCTGAATAAATATTTTTACAAAAAAGACATACAAATGGCCAACAGGCACACAAGAAGGTTCTTAATGTCACTAGTTCTCAGAGAAATGCAAATCAAAACCACAATGAGATATCACTTCACACCTGTTCTGATGGCTATTATCAAAAAGTACTGGTGAGGATGTGGAGCAAAAGTAACCTTTATCATTCTTGATGGCAATATAAATTGGTAAAGCCATTATGGAAAGCAATAAGGAAGTAGTTCAAAAAATTTAAAATAGAACTATCATATGACCCAGGATCTCATTTCTGAATATATATCCAAAGGAAATAAAATCATTATCTTAAACATCTACTCTCCAGTGTTTACACAATAGCCAAGATATGGAAACAACCTACGTATCCATTGACAAATGTAATTTTATATGTATAAAGTTAATATTCAACCTTAAGAAAGAAGGAAATCCTGCCATTTACAACAACATGGATTAAACTGGAGTTAATTAACCATGAATTAGGAGTGGAGAAAAAGGGGATATGTTGACCAAAGATGTAAGCTTTCAATTATAAGTAAATAAGTTATGTAGACATAATGTAAAATATTATGGCTATAGTTAATAATAATGTATTGTGTAACTGATTTTTACTGAGAGTAGATCTCAAGTATTTTCAACACACACACACACACACACACACACACACACACACAAAATGGTAGGGGAGCAACTATGTGAAGTGATAAATATGTTAGTTAAATTGATGGTGGTAATCATTTCACAATGTATAGATGTATCAAACTATCACATTGTACAACCCAAATAAATATAATTTTTATTAAATAGTGCTGGGAAAAATGTTAAACTGGGGCCTTTTGGGGACTGACAATTTTTTCCTTTATTTTTTCTCATCTTTTAGAACAATTCTGTTTAATGAAATTCTGCATATATTTTCCTCCCCTAGAGTTCATTTATTTATTAATTTAATCAACAGTCACTTATTAAGTTATCTACTGTATACTTATTTTAGTAAACTGTTTAGGATACAATTATGAGTAAACCAAGCAAAGTTCCCACCCTCATATAGGTTAGATTGCAAAGGAGAGAGATAATTAAACAGTAATAAATGCAGCTTATATGAGACTGCAGCTTTCAATAACTTGACCAGTTTCAGATATTTTTCAGTTTGTGATAGATTCCAGAGTAAAATCTAAACTGCTTTAGATTCCTTATTAGTCAACATGATAGTAGTATAATTATATGTTGCCTGGAAAGATCAGAAATAAATGTGTTGCTAAGTACAAGGCATTGCTACATCACTTTGTCAATCACAATTTAGAATAATAGGCATTAGAGGGTGTCAGGAAACTTAAATTTAAGACACAGATTTTTAAGTTGCATTCTCTTGGGGTTAAAAAAAAAAAAAACTAGATCTCTCTTTTATTATCTTTTATGTAGTTAGCCAACTCATGTAATGGTGGCAAGAAAGTAATTCTTTTAATGGTAATTTAAAAAATCTTCCTCACCAAATAAGACATTAAGAAAATTTTAGATATGGTGGCACATATCACAAACACGTTAAAGGGTGTATATATAAATTCACTTATTTTTCTAGAATTATTGTGTTATTTCACAGTGTTAATAAGTGATTCAGCTCTAAAGGCTACTTTTGATGTCTACCTATACAGGGTAGGGAAAATAAAAAGATAACCAAATTAAGGATAAAGGAATGCCTATATACTTTGACTCTTCAATGATAGTACTTAATTTTCCATTCCTAGACATGTTGGTGGTAAGTAGAGTTGCTTAAGTTTATATAGTGTTCAATAATATATTCATAAAGTATACTGGAAATTTCCACAGTACAATTTCTTTGGCATCATCTTTTGGCCTTCAGAGAACATCAGACATCAGAGGTTAAGTAAGAAAATAAGGTTAAATCATTTTGTAGCCATATAGCTGCTTTTTTTAAAAAATGAGAAATTTGTTCAAAATAATATTAAGGAAATTTATACACTACAGAAAAACCCTTTAGATTATATTATACAAACCATGATCTTTCCCTGCTGTTATATTTATTTCTGAATCATGCTAAAAGGATATTTGAGACTGATAATTAGTTGTATAGTAATATATAGTCATGGCACAGCTATATATTAATCCTTTCCATGTCATGGCTCCATGCAAGACACTGTATAAATAAGCATTTCACAAAATTGAATGTAAATAAAACTTAAATTGTCTGAGAAATTAACTTAAATAAATTAATCTGAATATAGATAGTCATGGCCCATAGGTATTTTAATTGTTGAATTTCAATTATGTTAAAAAAAAAAAAACTTTGAACTTTTTGGTCATCTGAGATAACAATGATTTTTTTCCTTGCTTCTTAGGGTCTAAGAATTTGTGAATATATTCACCATCCATTAGAGTGATTTTAAATATATAGGTCCCTCAATCAATAAAAATTGGTACTATTGTCTTTAACTCATCTTTATTTCAAGATGAAGTAGATTTGGCTGCAAATTTTACCTTCTAAATAAAAATAGCTTGAAAATATTTTACAGGTATTTCAGCATTGCCATGAGGTATGTGCAGAGATATTAATGCCTGCTCATAAATATCTTTGTGCTAAAATATTATAAAGGGTTGTGGTTAAGCTACTGTAGGCATAAAACAAATCATTGACCATTTATTTAACCATTCAGTCTTCTTTTCACAAATGAGTGATGACCCTACATTTAAGCACCTTTTACAACTCTTATATTAGGCTTTTCCATGAGGAGAATGCAATAAATTTGTACAAGACCCATCCGAGATATTATTGTCTTCATAAAAAGATTGCTTTATGAGTCCCAAATTATAAGTGACTTTCTCTGCCCCCACTCCAAAGTTGCCTGATGTCTTAAGTCATAAATATGGACAGAAATTCGAATTCCACACTAATTAATTTACAGTCAAATAAATATGTCAGTGAGCAACATAGCAAAATTAGACAAAGTTGCTTTGCAGTAGATGTAGTTAGTCCCTTCCAAAGTTTGTTCATTTAACACATAAATATTGAGAACCTACTGTGTTCTCAGAATTGAAGACAACAGTGGTAGGGAAAATGGACTCCTACATAACTTCATCTTCATAGAGTGTGTGTGTGTGTGTGTGTGTGTGTGTGTGTGTGTCTAGGCATTAGTCAAATATCACATACAAAGTAATTAAAATATTAGTTTTAATCATAGATAAATCTAATCTTGTTTGATCTTTTCATTGTAAATTTTCATTTCTGTATTCTCTCCCCTAAGTATTTTAAATAAATATCTTACTGTCTTCCTTTGAAATTTACTAGTCTTGCATACTGCTGTTGAAAGGAAGGTAACACAAAAATGAAGCAGAAAAGATCTTTGACCTAGGAAAACTTATAAGTCCTTCTAAATGCTGGCTTCATTACTCTGACAACTTTGAAAAAATTTATACCTAAAACCATGGTTGGAAATAAACCAATAAATGACAGTAAATAAGTTTTGTTAGAGTACGGTAAGAGCACCAGTCAATGAGAGCTCTAAGGTAACAGGACAAGTTTCATTGCCCACATCCGATTAAACAAACAATAGGTCTCCTACTGGCTGTGATAGACTATAATTTTAGGAAAATGTAACTAGTTTGTTTTCTCCTTTTCCTCCAATTCTTATCTCTAAAAGATAAGAAGTTTTAATAGGAGAGAAGTGAAAAATTGAAATCCTTATGAAAATGACTCCAGAATCAAGCTATTAAAATGGTAATCACAGAAATAATGACCTTGAATGATATGCCCAAAGTGAACTTGGAAGAAGGCCTTTGATCACAACCTAGCCTGAAGCTATGAAGGCTCAGGAGAACCCTAGGAAAAGCTTTTTATAGCAAGGTAATTTTGAGGTTGTTTTTTAAGGTTACCACTTGAATCTGTCAAAGAAAAAGGAGTAATAATACACATTTGTATCAGGAAATGTATTTGCTTTAAAATTGTGGTTTTTAAAAAATATTTTAGCAATGAAATACCTTACTGAAACAACATCCAAGTCCCATATATAAACCAATAAACAATGAAATACTTTGGGTGGAAACTGGGATTAAAGACAGAATATAGATCTTGGCTTCCCCTACTCTTCACCTTTTCCAGTTCTAGGGTTCCTGAGTCACTTCTCTGTAGTGTCTGTGTCTCCAAGAAATATGTATTTTGGAGCGAGGTACACTTTGATTTGAATATTGATTATTTTCTATTATATGTGAAATCTATATCAAATCATTGCAAACTTTTCAGCCTTAGTTTTGTCATCTGTTAAAGATGATATCACAAATTTAGTGGTAGGAAAAAAATGACAAAGCATTTGCAAAACACTATGCATACAGTAAGTTTTTGATAAAAGTTATTATTGTTATCTTTTTTGCTAATACAGTGTGTATTGCATTTCACACTTTGATATACTATCAGAATTTGTGGCATGATATCAAACTACATGAGGTTTTTATATTTTTAGGAAATGATGAATATATTTATTTGAAACTAAATCTCGAATCTAAAATGAAGGGACAGTTCTAAATGGATACATACATAAAGTTTTATTTAGATTACTGAATTTTTGCAGTGGGACAAAGGAAAACTTAAAAAGCCTATTGATTAAAGTTTACTAGCTTGAAAGATTTTTGTGCTTCCTCTTCTTCATTCTATTAATTTATACTTTTTTAAAAAAATTTTTATTTATTTCTAGGAGAGAGAGACAGTGTGAGCAGGGGAGGGTCAGAGAGAGAGGGAGATACAGACTCTGAAATAGGCTCCAGGCTCTGAGCTGGCAGTCAGCACAGAGCCCGATGCAGGGCCCGAACCCACGAACTGCGAGATCATGACTTAAGCGAAAGTCGACGCTTAACCGACTAAGCCACCCAGGCGCNTTAACCGACTAAGCCACCCAGGCGCCCCTAATTTATACTTTTTAATGACAGAAAATTTCACACAAAGTTAGTATTTTCCTACTGTGAAGAAGATATTTCTTTTGTTGCTTATGGCTTACTTTAAGTTCTTTGTAATTAAAAATACAATAGAAAACTGCTTATTTAACTTTTTTAATAAGTAAGATTTACATAATTTAGATTTTACTACAAGGGAGAATCCTTCATTATGATTTCTTGTAACCTGTGGGGTCCATGTAACCTTTAGGTCTAAAATTGTATGCTTTTCCTCACTCTAGGAATATGTCTGGGGTTTTAATGTTCATAATTTTCCCTATATTTTTATTATGGTAAAATACTCATAATATAAAATTTACCATCTTAGCCATTCTTAAATATACAATTCAGTGGTATTAAATAAATTTATAATGATATGTAACCATCGCCACTATCTATCTTCATAAATCTTTTATTTTGTAAAACTGAAGCCCTAGGCCCATTAAGCAATAACTCCCCACTCCTCCTTCCCTTAAGCTCATGGCAACCACCATTCTATTGTCTATAATTTTGACTACTCTATGTCATATAAGTGGAATCATAAAATAAATGTCTTTTTGTGTATGGTTTATTTCACTCAGCATAATGTCCTAAAGGTCTACCAGTATTGTCACATAATAAAATATTTCCTTCCTCTTTAAGGCTGAATATTTTATTGAATGTGTATAACATATTTCCCTTATCTATTTAACTATTAATGACAACTGAGTTGGTTCCGTGTTTTAGGTGTTGCCAGTAGTTTTCATGATTAAAGACATACAAATGTTTCAAGATTCTGCTTTAAATTCTTTTGCATATATCCTCAAAAGTGAAATTGCTAAATCATGTGGTAATTCTATTTTTACTTTTTTGAGGAAGTGCCGTAATGTTTTCGACTGTGGCTGCATCATTTTCTGTTTCCAACAATAGTGCGCTAAGGTTCCAATTTCTACACATCTTTGTCAGCACTTGTTCTTTTCTGTTTGTTTTCATTTTGTTTTATAATAGTCATCCTGATGGCTATTTAATTTGCATTTCCCTAAAGATTAATGACATTGAGCATCTTTTCATATGCTTAGTGGCCATTTGTATTGCTTCTTTGAAGAAATACTCATACAATTTCTTGACCCATTTTTGAATTGGATTGTTTTTTGTTGTTGAGTTTTTGAAATTATCCATATATTTTGGCAATTAATCCTTTGTTAGAGATGTGATTTTCAACGATTTTCTCCTATTCTCAGAGTTTCTCTTTTACTCACTGATATTTTCTTCTGATGCAGAATTTTTTTTTTAATTTTCATAAAGTCCAATTTGTCTATATTTCTCTTTTGTTACCTGTGACTTTTGTATAATATCCCGGAAATCGTTGACAAATCCAATGTTACAAAGCTTTTGCAATATGTTTTTTTTTTTATAGAGTTTTATAGTTTGGGTTTTACATTTAGGTCTTTGACCCATTTTGAGTTAATTTTGTATATGGTGTTAGGAAAGGTTGCAATTTCAATCATTTGCATATGGATATTTAGTTTTCTTGGCAATATTCAATGAAAAGACTGTCCTTTCTTCATTTAATGGTTTAGGTACCCTTGTCAAAAATCAGTTGACCATATATGTGACAATTTATTTCTGAGCTCTCTTTTCTATTCCATTGGTCTATATATCTGTCTTTATGCCAGTACCACAATGTTTTGATTACTGTAGTTTTGTATAAAGTTTTAAGTTCAGGAAATGTGAGTCCTCAAGTTTTGTTCTTCTCTTTCAAGATTCTTTTGGCTATTTGGAGTCCCTTAAGATCTCTGTGAATTTTAAGATGAGTTTTTTTTTTTTTTTATTTCTGCAAAATATGTCACTGGGATTTTGATAAAGATTAAACAGAACCTGTAGATGGTTTTGAGTTGTATTGACATTTTACTAATATTGTCTTCCAGTTTATGAACATGAAACATATTTCCATTTATCTATAGCTTCTTTATATTTTTCAGCAATATTTTGAAGTTTTTAGTGTATAAGTCATTCATCTTCCTGATTAAGTGAATCCTTACATACTTCACTGTCTTTGATGGTATCTTAAGTGGAATTGTTTTCATTATTTCTTTTTCAGGTTGTTCATTATTCATGTATGCATAGAAATGCAACTTATTTTTGCATGTCAACTTTATAACCTGCTATTTTGTTGAATTCATTTATTCCAACAGTTATTTTGTGGGCTCTTTAGGCTTTTCTATACATATTGTAGAAACAGAGATAATTTTATTTTTTTCTTTTATTTCTCTTGCCTAATTACTCGGAGTAAAACTTCCAGTATTATGTTGAATAGAAGTGACAAAAGCAGGTATGCTTGTATTTTTACTGATCTTAGGGCTAATGTTTTTAGTACTGGACGGTTGAGAAAGGATATTCATTGTGGGTCTTTCATGTATGACATTTAGGTTGAGGTAGTTTTCTTCTGTCCCTAGTTTATTTAGGTTTAACTTTTTATCATGAAAGGGTGTTAAATTATGTCAAATGCTTTTCTGCATGGACTGATATGATCATGTGGATTTTTTTTCTTCATTCTGTGAATGTGGTGTATTACACTGATTGATTTTCATATGTTAAACCACATTTACATTTCAGGAATAGATTCCACTTGGTAATGGTGCACAATCCCTTGATATGCTCTATTAAGTTTGCTAATATTTTGTTGAAGGTATGCATTAATGCTCATAAGGTTTATTAACCTATAGCTTTTGTTTTTTGTAGTCCTTTGATGTAGTATAAGGTTAATACTGGCCTCATAGAGGAGTCAGGAAGTGAGTGTTCCCTCCTCATCAAATTTTTGAAATAGTTGAATAGGATTTCTATTAGTTCTTTCATAGATGTCTGGTAGAACACACCAGTGGAACCATCAGATTCAGGACCTTTCTTATTCAAGAGATTTTTTTATTACTGATTCAATTTCTGTACTAGTTATAGGCTTAATCAGATCATCTATTTCATCATGATTTGGTCTTGATAACTGTGTGTTTCTAGAATATGTCCATTTTACCTAGGTGATCCAATATGTGGAAGTACAATTATTCATAGTACTTTCTTATAATCCTTATTTCTGTATAATCAGTAGTAATTTTTGATTTTAATAATTTTAATCTTCTTTCTGAGTATATCTCATTAGTTTTGTCAATATTTTTTAAAATAATCAAATTTTGATTTCATTCATTTTCTCTATTTTTTTCCATTGTTTTATTTGTATTGTAATCTTTATTTCCTTTCTTATGCTATCTTTGGCTAGTTTGTCTTTCTTTTTGTAGTTCCTTAAGATGTAAAATTAGGTTGTTTATTAGGGATATTTTCTGTTTTTTAATGTAGCATTTATGTGCTATAAATTACCCCCTTAAGACCCTTTGCAATATATCCCAAATTCTAGTATTTTCTCCCTTTGTGTTCATTTGTCTCTAAGGAATTTATAATTTATCTTTTGGTTTACAATTTGATCAATTGGTTGTTTAAAATGTGCTAATTTCCACAAATTTGTGAATTTTCTACTTTTACTTGCTATTGGTTTTTAATTTTTTCTCTTTGTGGTTGAACAAGATAGTTTATATGACAGCTATCTTTTCTGCTGAAACTTAATATGTGGCTTAGTATATGGTTTATCCTGGAAAATATCCCATATGTGCCCTTGAGAAGAATGTGTATATTCTGTGGAACGTTCTGTATGTCTGTTAGATCTGTTTTGCTTAATGTGTTAAGTCCTTTCTTTTCCTACTTATCTTCTGTTTGTTTATCCTATCCATTATTGAAAATGAGGTATTAAAGTCTCCAATTATTATTGCTGAATTATCTTTGCTGTGTATATTTTTATGGCCTGTGATTAGGTGCACAAATGTTTATAATTTTTATATCTTCTTGCTGTATTAAAACTTTTATTAATATATAATATCATTCTTTGTCTCTTATAAACTTTATTTTTAATTTGAAGACTATATTCTTTGATACTGGTATCACTGTCACTACTCTCATTTGGTTATTATATACATGGAGTATCTTTTTACATATTTTCAATTTAACATATTTGTATGTTTGTATCTAAAGTGACTCTTGTAGACAGCATATAGTTGGAAAATGTTTATCCATTCTTTCAATCTCTTTCTTTTGATTGGTAAGTTTATGTAATTACTGACAAAAAGGGATTAACATAAAAGAAAGTAGTAATATATGCCTTATATATTTCTTTGTTTTTCATTTTATATATAACTGACTTCTTTAAAGTTTAATTGATTCTTTGAAAAGAAATGTATAAAATCCTTTCTCATTGAACTTTGTCCTATAGTTCTTTTCTTTATGTTTACCATGGAAACTACATTTAACATTGTAAAGTTATAACATTCTAATTTGAATTCATACCTCCTTTACTTTGATAAGGTACAAAAACTCTGCTTCTTAACAGCTGTATTCCCACCCTTCTGGATGCTAATGTCACAAAGTTTCATCTTTACACACTGTGTGCTAAAAAACATGAACAAATAATTGTCTTAAATTATGTAAAAAAAAAAAACCCACAACATTTAGCATTATAAAGCAAAGTTACAATAATACTGGTTTTTAGACAATTAATTTTTTAAATATATTAGTCTCTAAAGTCATGTAGCCAACAAAAAGTTAAAACTTGTGGCGATAATATTAGATTTTATAATAGTTCATATATTTACCCTTATTGTGATTTTTTTAAGTTTGTTTATTTTGAGGGAGGGAGGGGGAGAGAGAAAAGAGAGTGAGGGAGAGAGAGAAAGAGAAGGAGAGAGAGAGAGAGAGAACATAAGTGAAGGAAGGGCAGAGAGAGAGAGAGAGGATCCTGAGCTAGCTCCTCACTGACAAACTCACAAACCATGAGATCATAACTTGAGCCAAAATCGAGTCAGATGGTTAAGCAACTGAGCCACCCAGGTGCTCCAAGGTCTTTCATTCTTTACCATTTCCAGTAACTTCTTGAATCCTTTCATTTCATTCCACAGAACAGGTCTAGAGGTAACAAACTCACACAGCTTTTGTTTATCTGCAAATATCTTAATTTCTGCCTTATTTTTAAATGACAGTTCTGCCAGATAGAAGGTTCTTGGTTAAGACTTTTTTTTTTCTTTTCGCACTTTGAATATATTAGGCTACTATCTTCTGGCCTCCAATATTTCTGATGAGAAAACTGTCAATAATCTTATTGAGGAGCACTTCTCTATTAGCTGCTTTCAAGATTTTCTGTTCTTGGCGGTCAAGAATTTGACTAAAATGTGTTTCTGGTTAGGTGTTCTGGTTAGCATATGTCAGTCTCCTGATGCTGTCCCACAGGCACCTTAGGTTCGGTTCACTCTTCTTTTCTTTTCTTTTTTAATTTTTTAATGTTTATTTTTGAGAGAGAGAGAGAGAGAAGAAGAGGGAGAGCATGAGCAGGGAGGGGCAGAAAGAGAGGGAGACACAGAAAGAAACTGAAGCAAGCTCCAGACTCTGAGCTGTAAGCACAGAACCTGATCAGAGGCTCCAATTTTTGAATCACCAGATCATGACTTGAGCTGAAGTTGGACGCTTAACCAACTGAGACACTGATGCCGTAGGTTCTGTTTACTTTTCTTCAAGATTTTTCTTTTTGTTCCTCAGATTTGGTAATTTTCATTGTCCTATTTTCAAGTTTGCTGACTCATTTCCCTTCTCAAATCTGCTTTTAAACCTCTCTACTGTATTTTTTATTTCAATTATTGTACTTTTCAGCTCCAGAATTTCTAGAGTTTCTCTTTATTGGTGCTAACATTTTGCTCATCCATTAACTTCTTGACTTTCTTTACACCTTCCTTCCTTTAGTTCTTTGAACATCTATAAGAAAATTGCTTAAAAATCTTTGTCTGATATATCTGACAGCAGGTTTCTTTCAAAGATAGTTTCTGTTGATTTGTTTTTCTTCCCTCTTGAATGGGTCATATTTTCCTGTTTTTTTATGCCTTATGATTTTTTTGTAGAAAACTGCATTTAAATCTAATAATGTGTTAGCTCTGGAAATCATATTCTCTGCTTTTCCCATTTTCTTTTTTGTTTATGTTGTGGTTGTTGTTAATTTATTATTTTTGTGTTTTTAAATCTGTGAGCTATCTCTGTGTCAAAGATCAGCCTGAAGTATAAACCCAAGGTCATCTTGTCTATTATAAGTTTGTGCTTTCCTTTGGCATAAAAGGTCACTTTCTAATTTTCCCCTAATACATAGTTGCTTATGAATGTCCTAGTCTTTAAAGTCCGGCTCCCAAAGAGGAAAAGGAGAAAAAATAAATGGCAGAGGAGGTGCTGGCCCTTTACATTTAGAAAATGAGAGGCAGGAGCTAATATCAAAGGGGGGAGGGGTACAACAATGGTCCACCTGCCTGTTTGCACTTCAGAAATCAAAAGCAGCAATCGGCAGCCAGAGAACAGATCCTCTATGTTTGGAGAACATGGTCTTTTTTGCTCACCTAAGCTTCTGCAAACTATGTGCAAGTTGCTCTAGGAACACATGGACAGCTTCCTGCCAAAAAGCTGTAGGTGGAGGATGAATGGCTGCTACTGTACTGAGATGAAATTGATAAAAAATAAGTAAAATTTACCATCCAAATCTCCCCCCTGGAATCTGCAAGCATTTGATAAACTGTAGAGTTCTAAAAGGGTCATAGCAGACAAATTCTGCCAGTGCACTTGTTGTCTAGGTGGAGAGAAAAATTCCCAATGCATCCTAATCCACCATCTTCCAGTGTCCATAATCTTTAGCCCAATTTGGCCATAGAAAGCATTTTGTTTGGTCCACATAATGTTGAATAATTTTGCTTTGAATAATACTAAAGAGGAAATCTATTTCTCTCTCTCAGTTCTATTCTTATCCATCTTATGTATCTCTATTCTTATTATTCTCTTAATATTCTTACACATCTCTTAACTCTACAACAGTGACCAATAAAACCACTTGAGTTTTACACTATGGTAGAATATTGATATTTGGTTAATGAAATCAGGCTCAGTGCTCCTGAGTGATATTGCAGACCCACTGACACACCATTCCTATCCAATTTTTACTTTCTAAAACCCCTTCTTAGTTGGCAACACTACCTGTCATCAAACTACTTTATGGCATACATGTTCAAAACTGGTAGTCTATTGAGAGGCCACCTTATTTAAAGGTTATTCTCAACTTTGGCTAACCCTGAATCAGTATCCAAATGTTATCTGTCATATAATTAAAAATCATCTTTTGAGTGGGTTTTCTGAGGTGATATGTACACACTTTCAGTGGTGTCATTTTACATTTAAGTCTTTGGTTTTTTACTTTACATGATTATGTATATTAGTATGTATATTTTTTAGATAAAATCATTGCAAGTCTGATCTTGAAATGAGTCAACAGAGCAGTAACTTTATATCACTGTTTACAATATGACTGTGAGGTAGATGAAGCAAGTTTCATAATTACCATTTTACAGATGAGAATATTTCTTAATCCTAAACACATTTAACAATTTCATCATCACAGCCTCAGCCTTTACTTTCTTTTGATCATCACTATGGGTAGCACCTAGTACACATTTGAGAAAAAACTTGGTGAAATAAAATAATTCCTACTATAAAAATAATTTATCTGAGTGATATATCTCTGAATCCAAATTAATTTATTTTTACCACTGATGAATTATGAATCTTGTACAACGAAGAACAGGCTAAAACAAATTTGACAAAGATTATTCTTTGAGCCATAAAAATGTATATTTTTGAGAATGTATTTCCTCCCTAAGCAATAATAATGTGTATTTTTGAGAATATATTATGTACCTTACAAGGTATTATAAAGTTTCCTCATATATAACACAATTGCTATAAGACAGGTGCTGCTTTTATCTACATTTTACAGATGAGAAATTAAAACCAAGAAGCCAGGTAACTTGTTCCACATCACGCAACCTGTAGATACAAAGCAAGGGCTCTAATTCACAGTAGTTAGTCTCCTTGTATTGTCCCCCAAATCTTTCATATTATATTTATCTCATTGTTGATATGATAAGCTTTTTCCTGAACACAGTTCCAATGACTATAAAGAACATAATAGAGGATTTTATAATTATTTTCTATTTTCTCACTTGTGCAATCTGCCATTTTCCTAGGTAATGCTTTTTTGAAATTGGAAGGTATTGTGGCTAACTATAACAGGCCCTGCATTAGAGAGATAAAGGATGATTTAGATAAGTAGCTAACAATTTACATTTATCTCAAGGAAAATTATAGCAATGATCTTCATGCAGTTTCTATCACCTCATTGCTCAGAGACCCCTTGCTCAGATATAGCCTTTGTTGAAAAAAAGTCACAGACTATGAGTCACAGAGAAAGCAAACACAAAACCATGAGAAGCTGTTCCTTTTGTTGCCATTACTTCATTCCTCATCTAAATGATTCGATCCCTTGCTATAGTTAAGTGACTCACAAAAGCTTATGGGATTTACATGACCAATAAAATTGTTTCCACTGTTATATACAGGTGACAAAAATGTTCTCTAGCTAAAATGATCAAAGAGGGAATAATGTTTTTATGTTGCCAAAAGATGAAGCTATTTTCTTCAGCTAAACTACACATTCATTTATGTCACTTGAGCAAAGGTAAATCTTCTGATCTTTATCAAATTGCTATGTAATTAAGCTTTAGACATTTTTTGATCGACACATTAATATGAAAGTAGGATAAGTTCTGAACTTGATAGTAAGAACTTGAGAATAGAGTAGTAAGAACCTGAGAACAGAATTTGAAGACATTTAATACAGAAGAAGAGACTGGGAAATAATATCAGGGGGATTATGCTCATACAAAGAAATGAGAAATTAAATTTCTCAGCTGGACAATAAAGAAAAGCACAAGGGCTTAAAATCTGCTGGCAGTACCTGAGTTTACTGACAAAGTATATTATATAAATACATGCTATTCAGATATCCATGAAGAAAATTCAGAGAAATGTCACTGACCTTTTCATTTTAATTTAAATGCATTAAAAATATTACAGTAATAATGGGACATAGACTGTTGGAGCTGATGATCTACATTAAGGAAAAAAAATCTTATAGATAAGGTAATTAAAACTCAAAGGGAGAGCTGAAGGAAGTTTTGTCAAGTTATACCATGAATTTGCTACAGAATTAGTAGTGATCCAATTCAACTTTTAATTTTTGTGAAGAGATACCTCAAGAGAGGCATTCTAATAATATATGAACTTTTGTTCTAGACCTCCAAGTCAAACCTTTTAGTTATTCTTATCATCTATTTTCACAAATCCATTGCCTATTGTCACAATCCTCACATACTTAGAAGAGATTTAAATTCTACAAATTACTCCCGGTCAGGGAAAAGGCTGCACTTTGCGGAGGTGTGTTGGGTACACTATAAAATGTTAAGCAAGCTAGGGGCACCTGGGTGGCTCACTCAGTTAAGTGTCAACCTCTTGATTTTGGCTCAAGTCATGATCTCACAGTTATGAGATTGAGCCCCACTTTGGGCTCTGCACTGAGCAAGGAGCCTGCTTGGGATTCTCTTTCTCGCTCTCTCTCTGTCCCTTCCCCCCCGGCACATGCACACTGCTATACTCTCTCTCAAAATAAATAAATAAACTTTTAAAAACACTAAGCAAGCTATTTCAGTGGAGTGTAGCCTAGTGACTCTCAAAGTGTATTCCCTGGAAAGGCAGCATCAGCATCATCCAAGGGCTAATTGGAAATATAGACGACTAAATTCTAATCTGGGGGCGGGGGGCATCTGGGTGGCTCAGTCCATTCAGCATCCTACTTCAGCTCAGATCAAGATCTCATTGCGGCTCATGAGTTCCAGCAGTGAGGCTCTTGTGCGGAGACCTCAGAGTCTGGAAACTGCTTCCTGTGTCTCCCTCTCTCTGCCCTTCTCCCACTCGCACTCTGTCTCTCACTCTCTCAAAAATAAAAAAAAAAACATTAAAAATAATTTCAATATTTTAATAAATNTACTATTATTAATAAACAATAATAATTCTACACTTGGTGAATCAGATAACATGTGGATGGGCCCCAGCGCTTTGTGTTATATAAAGCCCTCCAGACCTCCAGCTGGTTCACATACAACGAAGTTTGGAAAACACTGGTCAATGGGAGGAAAAATACCCATTGATCTGAAGGAAAAGGATATGGATTATAATTTTAATCATAGCATCCAGTAGATACACCATCTTGGATAATTAACCTCTCTATGATTCATTTTCCTCATGTCTAAAACACATCATGTGAAGTTAGAATGAGATAAAATAGAGAGAAATACTTAGAAAAGCTGTCAAGCTAGAAATCAGTGGGTCTCCATTCTGGGTGAGATTTTAACCTCCAGAGAACAAGTCACAATATCTAGGTATGTTCTTGATGGTCACAACTGGTGGAAGAGCTTGCTACTAACATCTGGTGAGTAAAAGATAAGGACTCTATCACCATCCTACAATGAGCAGGACAGCCCCCACAATACAGGTTCATCTGGCTCAACATCAATAGGGCCAATGTTCAGAAACCTGGCACTAAACCAAAACAATATATAAAAATGACACTTTGATTATTCAATTGTCCATCACTTCTCCCTCTTTCTTTTTTTCTCAAATTTATACATCATTACATGGATACTACCAATACCAACATCTATTTTTAAAAACATATAATGCAAATAAAAGATGTAGGTAAGAGTTGTTTTCTTTATCTCTGGATGTTGTTGGTAGAAGAGAAAAAACATTTCTTCTATCACAAAGTTTAAAATGTACATTTTCCTCATGTGGAAAAGAAATTAAAGTGATTTGAAGCACTTACTTCAGTTCAGTTCACTGAACAACTTTGCCTCTCTGCCTTGCTTATAATAATCCCTGGCCTCAGCAGTGATAACCGAACTAGGAGATAATCTCCTTGCCACTTTTCCTATACCTTCATATCATTAGCTATTTTGCCACAAATTCAAATATATTCAAAGTGCCATGTATTAGAGACACACAAAACAAATTAAAGTAGTAAAGGAGAGAAATATTTTATCAGGTTCTTTGCAGGTTAGATGAAAGAGTAACTTATTTTTCTATCCTCATTCTTTTTAACTCACATTTGGATGACAACCCTATATGGTGACTACAGTGGAAATGGATCTTCTAAGGATGTGTTACCACTATTCTGCTAACAACTCTCATTTAACGCTGAGGAACCAGTAAAAGCACATTGTACATAATAAGGGAAAGTGGGTGACAAATGATGTTTAGGTGATATAGAAAATGAATTATATGCTTCAATTTCTTTCTACATTTGTTTAGGGATTTCACCTGCAGCTATAGTGCACCATATTCATACCAATGGCTAAGAGTTTATCCTCAGGAGCTTCCTGCTGTTTTAGATTTCACATTTCTCAATAAATGAGAGAATATTCAAGCAATATTCAAGTTTTAGATGCTTACACCATAGGAAAAGTATGGATCATTTGCCTATTTTCAGAGATATTAACTGTTATAATGGCGACATGCCTCCATAAAAATATAACTAGATGTAAGCTCCATTTTTCATTTGTCTTTCACAATGAAAGAAGTCCCTCCTTTCAACGTGTGACTCCTTACATTCCAGGGTTTTGGGAAGTAGAAACATATAATAATGTTGGACAAAAATAATGAGATCATTTTTAGAATATTCATTATTATTACTCATTACAATGACTAAAGCATATCACTGGCATTTCACATGTGGAAGTAAGGGATGTCCCTTATGATGTGAAGTACTGTCCCACATGCAAAAAGAATTATCCTGGAGTGATTATCCTAGATTAACTGGGTGGGCCCAGTCTAATCACACAGTGGAGAAACTATTCCTGGATGTGGTCACAGGAAGATGTACCTATGGACAAATGGTCAGAAAAAATGTAATGTTGCTGACTTTGAAGATGAAAGGGGATTGGCCACAAACAAAGCATCCTCAAGAAACTGTTAAAAGGAAGGATAGAGATTCTCCTCTAGAACTTCCAGAAAGGAATGGAGTCCTGCTGGCACTTTGATTGCAGCCTGATGAGACATATACCAGACTCCTAAAATGCAGAATGATAAAATAAGTGTTTGGTGTCTAAATATATAAATGAATAAGGCAGCTGGGTAGCTCAGTTGGTTAAACATCCACCTCATGATTTCAGCTCAAGTCATGATCTCACAGTTTTTGAGATTGAGCCCCACATCAAGTTCCGTGCTGATGGCAAGGAGACTGCTTGGGATTCTCTCTCTTACCTGGTCTCTCTGCCTGCCCTCTTGCTCTCTTTCTCTCAAAATAAATAAACTTAAAAAACAAACAATAGGGGCACCTGGGGGGCTCAGTCAAGTGTCTGACTTAGGTTTAGGTCATGATCTCACAGTTTGTGAGTTCGATCCCCATGTAGGGCTCTGTGCTGACAGCTCAGAGTCTATAGCTGCTTCAGGTTCTGTATCTCCCTCTCTGCCCCTCCCTTGATCACACTCTGTCTTTCTCTCTCCCTCTCTCTCAAAAATAAATAAATATTAAAAAATAAACAATAAATGTGTGGTGTTTTAAGCCTTCAAGTTTTTGGGAATTTGTTAGCAATAGAAAATTAATGTACTGCCCCAAATTCCCTCTTGTACTAAAGTATTTTATAGGAGAGAAAACTAAGAACTAAATAAGTTAGATATATTTGATGTCGAATCAAAGCTGTTGGCCCTGGCTTTTTATTCAAGTGTTTTTTCCCATTGTCGTGTTATTACTCAAACACATTGCTTTAACTTTTATGTAAAGTTCTTGAAGACTTTCTGAATCATTTTTAGACCCTAATGTTCCATTCTATGTGTACAAAAGGTACAAACGTACATTGTATAAACGTCACAGTTCACAAAGATGTGCTACCAACTTTTTCATTTGGTTTGCAAGATAGTCTTGTGAAGCTGACAAACCAATAAAAAGTCTTAGAATCAGAAAATGTATAACTTTCTAAAGAACACAGAGTTCCAAGACCAAAATTCCTTTTCCCCTAATATATTTTAAAAGTACAAATTGCATGTGTTAGAGATTGACACATTAGATACCATTTATTCCAATTCAGAGATTTATCATGATTATAAGGCACTAAATACTAATATTAGGTATATATTTAGAGTGTTTACTGTTAGAAAAATGTGAAGAACTGTGAGGAATCTGATTTTTTTTTTTCCTGCCGGAAAGCTAACAAGTTAGCGTGCCGTAGTTATGTGGATGCTGGCAGAAGGCTTAGGGTCATAAGCAAAGCACTTTATTACTAGAAGAAATAGCATTAGTCAGAATATTAACATATTATTGTGCCCAATTCCCAACCACATTTCCACAGGATGACACAAAGACAGCCAAGGGACAGCAGCTCATTGTGTGCATTGGACTACAGCAAAGGAAATCTTAACTTAGGGCACCTGAGTCTTTTATAATGAGCAGTAAGCATGCCTTCCCTTTGCCTCAGAGGAAGACACTTTCTCTATCTTTGAAGGTGGTTATTACACAGACATTCTTAAAAAGATGTCAGAAACAAAGGGAAGCAATTATCTTGCTTGCAAATGTGAAGAATCAAAAAGATCCATAAAGAGTTGTATTCTAATAGTGGAGAGTACAGATTTACCTGTCCCCACTTAAAATTCCATCAGTGTCATTCTAACTGATCTTTAAAAAATTTATGTGACCACTAGTATTAAAGGTAAAGTCCTTCCAAGAGAAAAGAAATTGAAAACAAATAATAGGAAAAGATGGAGACGATGTGGGAACAGTAAGTAACCTAGTTAAAGGTCTAGGCTTAAGTGAAGATCAAATTGGTCATGTCTGACAAACTGCCCTATCCAGTTCTCTCGAGGGAGTGAGGAATCTCTAGCTAAAAAGAAAAAAGGTCTGGCCCAGGTGGTTAAGCATATGATTCTTGATTTGGCTCAGATCATGATCTCAAGGTCCATGAGATTGAACCATATGACTGGCTATGCATTGAGAGCCCTAAGCTTGCTTGGGATTCTCTCTCTCTCTCTTTCTCTCTGTCCCTCTGCCATTCATTCCCTTTCTCTCTCAAAATAAAAAAAAATAAACATAAATAATCATACATCTTTCCTTTATAAAGGCTTATGACTCTGAGAATAGTAAGGTGTCATTCAGAACTGCCACTGGCCTACCTCCCATAGACTTCTGAACTGGCAATAAGACCTCTGGACTTAAACAGTAGTCTTCAAGGAAGTTCTGCTTTTACTTCCTTCTAATAAAGTGGTCCATGGAAATGCAAAGGGGCCTTCTTACTACAACTTCACCATAGTCATACCTTAGGTTTGGCATTTAAAGAACTCTAGATGTCAATAGCAGCAACCAGAAGAATACACAGGAAGAGCCAATGATGTGGCAGAAAGGAGTGGCAGTACTCATCCAAAAGGAATCTCTTAAAAAGTGCATATATTACCATCAGTGTAGTCAGTAATATCCATCTGAAGAACCAGGGTCTCCAAGACACCATGGCCTGGGAGATGCAGTGCAAATTAGCTTGTGGCATTTACTTAGAACAAGCGAAGCTGATCAAGAGAAAAAGAAATGGTTGGTGACCAAAGACAGAAAAGAGAGACAGAATTCTATAATAGTTACAATAGTAATAGACAATAGTATTTAGCAAGTGTTTATGTTCTTAGTATTGTGTCTAATCCTTATAACAATTTGTTAATGTAGGTTATAGTAATATGTTTATAAATATTTAGGGTAAATAATTTGTTATTAGCTAATTTCTTGTTATATTGAATCCCTTGAAAAAAAACCTGTCTTATTTTACCACTCACTCAATAACCAATGCCTTGGAAATTATCGCCCTTACTTTCTACTGAAACTCTTTGGTAAAGGAAGGTTAATGACCAGTTTCATCTTCCAAGCCAGTCCTTTTCCTAATACTCAATACAAAGAAAAATCTTTGACTTTTCTCCAGTAGTTAATAGTAGTAAGGAGCCCTGCCATCTTTAAAGTTATCTTTACATCTGTTCTCTAGAAGTTCCCAGATGACTGCAGATTTATGTTCCTTATAGCCTTGTTTTCTTCAAATTGCCCATTAATTGTAGGAAGTCTTAACATTCTGAGACTAACTTTCTGTGCTTTTCTTATATACCTCCCTTTGATCATCTCATTTCAAATAGAATTTCTAATGCAATACCTTATACATCTAATTCATTTGGCCCAACATTTTCTCCTAGAGGCCCCGAGAAACAATTTTAATTTGTATCTGGATATTTCCTCACAAATGACAGGATGAGATCTCAGTGTCAACATCCCAAATGATGAGTGTATCACTTTTCCTACTTTCCAAAATTTTAAGCTAACATCTCATTTCTCCTCTTTTTTCCTTACATTTTTTTTCTTATTTTTGATTAATGGTACCAAAAAGGAGATATTTAATCTTCCTGTCTTAAAATTTCATCAGTGTTTGATCATTCTAACTGATCTTTAAAAATGTATTTGACCACTAGTGTTAAAGGGAAAGGCAGTCCAAGAGAAAAGAAAGAAAAAAAAAATAGGAAATGAAGATGGAGTCTTGATGTGGGAAGAGTAAGTAACCTAGTGAAGTAGAAACTGAGGCTCACTGTGTAGACTCACTGAAAGTTAAAGTCCATGCAGTAAACTGAGGAACATATTACAGTGACTTTGAATGGCCTGTCAAACAACTGTACTTTATTCCATATTCAGTGGGGGCTCCTCACATTTGCATATCCATTTACTTCTAACTCCCCTTACAATATTTACCACGTTTGTCTATATTATATTTTTATTGTTCAGACATTATATTTTCTATTTTTTTAGTATTTTGAAAGCAGAATATTTATATTTCCCTCTATGTCTATTTATGTATCTGTATAGCCCCAGAAAGGACTTGAAACTTGTTGTGGTCATGAAATACTTGCTCACCCAGATGGACTTCCATAGTTAGAAAATAAACAATAAAGAGAATATAAATGTTGGCTTGGAAATTGGTCCCAACTGATAATTTATCAAATATGAGTTTGGTTAGGTTGCACTGTACAGAGTTAAAATGAGATCAGCCATTGTATAATTGTTTGGTGATGCCCATCTACTTAAGACATATTGAGTCTCAAACATTGCTCTTTTCAATCATGCATAGTTTTTAAATCTGATCCAATGAGGAAAATGACCTAAGTACTTTGGGCCACATACAAAATAATTCTTAAGAATAATGCTAGTTTGATGGTCATGATCAAACCAAACTCATCATTTATTTCCTGCTCTTGAGACTGCCCTGTACTCTCTGACATACTAAATGGGAATGTTTTCATTAATGAAAAGTATGATTTCCCAATGTAGGCTGTGATCCAAACCAGGCTCCACGATTCAAACCAGAAGTGCATAGTGTATGGAAAGAAAGATACATGGTCCTCCTGGGAAAGCATTAGCATCATGACCTCATAAGAATTAATGGACAAGAAGAATGACTTCAATGGGCTGTGTAGAAAAACCTGCTGTTTCCTCTCAACACTTGCAAACCCCAATGAAACTTTAGTGATTAATAGTGATTGGATCCAATAATGATTAGGTAAAGCATCTGCCATGGGCAGCTCGTGGGCATTCACATGACCTTCTGTGTGCTAATTAAAGACATCAGTGATCCAAATAGCCTGGTCTGCAGCATATAACTCTATCACATGCAAAAGGCACTGCCATGCTTAGGGAGCCATAAAGAAACAAATTGAGACAAGGTTTCTTTTCAAATCAAAATGTAAATTTAATTTAAATCTAAAAGTGAATTTTAGGTTAACTGTACCTATGCCGATGTTGGGCTTATAAATAAGAACAAATGGGTATTTAATAGGGTAGGCCATTTAATCTATGTACAAACTATCGCTGCACAAACAAAAAAATATAAAAAGGTGCTTATTTGGGGGCACTCCCAAAATTACTCAAACTTTCAAAGGCAAATAAGAGCATAAATACAATATTAAAAATTCTGAATAAATTTTAGTCCTCCAAACTTCATTAGTAGCCTTCTGTTGACCAAAAACCTTACTGATAACATAAAGTCAATTAACATTTTAAATTTCATTTAAAATGCTGTATGTAATATATACTATATTCTTATGATACAGTAAGCCAGAAATAAGGTGTTATTAAGAAAATCATAAGGAAGATAAGATACATTTACAGGACTATATTGTATTTATCCAAAAAATCTGCATAAAGCTGGACCAACACAGTTCAAACCCATGTTTTCATAGGTGAGTTGTATTATCCTTATTGCTATGACTTATAAACTCTGAGTTTGAATTTTGTCCTTGGAGTATGTAAATTCTAAGATCCAATCTTAAATAATAGCTTTCCTAAAAAGTATTGTAAGTAACGGGACAAAGCAGCATTAGTTTCAGATATCAGAATGCAGCTAAGGGTAAGGAAGAAAGCATCCTCCACATCTACCTGGAAAACAGTGTTTCTTCAGCAAGACTCCGGATGACACAGTGCCACTCTGGGAGCTTGGGGACTCTGGAAGCTGTGTGGCAGCCTGCTCTGTACCAGATCAGCCTTGGTAAGTGGCTGCTGTGATAATGAGCAGAAGCTGCAGAGAAGTCTGGGAAAAAAATCCATGCCAAATGAGATTCAGCTGCAGAAGTAATTTACCTGCTTATAATCAAGGTAACAGCATGAACTTCACAGGAGGGGCAGGAGGCAGGGAAGTCAAAGAGAAGATACACATACATTGACTTCCTGAAATAACTGAGAAGGTAGGGCCATAAGAGCCACTGATGGTAAGAAACTGCAAAACATGGGTTATGTTTGTTTGGTGTTTTAAAGGGCATGCATGAAAGAAATAGGGAAAATAGCATATTGGGATATGTCTTTAGTTATGTAAGAAATATAACTATTCAATATAGTGCCTATATTTTTGGAAAATGAAGGACCATGAATTCTCTGATCATCAGCTTCTCAGTGGTTTTTCTGAATTAAGAAATTTTATATTAATTTATCATCCAGTAGTATGTTAATCCCCAACCACTAATTCATTTCCACAAACATGGGTAGAGAGGGGGAGCAGAATGTGATCCCAAAATGTGCCACTTTGGCGTGTGAATTATTTCAAGCTGAAGTCAATCAAGGGCTAGTTACCTTTCCCTGAACTGTGTTAAAGAATTTAAATAGAGGGCCTGTACCAGGAGAGTGCTCATACCAAAGATAAAATTTTATTATAAAGACTTATCTGCATGACATGGCAAAGATTTGTATACCAAACATTCACTCTTCTCATCTTCCTGTGAATCATTTTCCTCCCCTGGGTAGTCCCAGACCCCCTTCTCAGGATGGCATATAAGCATCAATTGCCTGTCTTTGCATCTCATGTCTTTGGGGTTCCCATATGTGCAAATTCTGTTTTTCTCCTTTTAATCAGTTGTATGTCAATGTAATTATTAGACCAGCCAAAAAATCTAGAAAGGAAGAAGAAAGTTTTCTGTCCCTATACTTGCTATGTGCAACGTGCTCTGAAAGACATGAACAAGATATTGGACCTTGTTTTTAACAAGCTCATGTTCTATTCAGATGTATATAGTGCTTTAATAGGCCTTATCAAACATGTTTAATGGACTATGTTTTAGACTATGCTTAAAAAAAGGGGATACTTTAAAAACTAGCATAATGATAAAAGAAAATGAAAATTAATGACTATTTCAAAAGTGTGAATGAAAGATTTTTTCATTTTATATAAAAAAGTTACCCATTTCTAACAGCAAATAAGCACATATATGTCTACTACTCTAGATTCGAGTTTTGAATTATATTGGTATAAAACACATTTGCAGGCCTGACAATGTGTACATTTTGTTTAAATAATCCATATTCATGATATTCAGCTACTACTCTTCAAAAGGAAATATTATTCTGAAGATAGAACTTAGGTAATCATAGATTAAATAAAATAAATCTAGTCTGAAAATTTTACTATAAACATGGAAAAGTCAAACCTACTGGGTCAGTCTTGGCTTGATGATATATGATGATTTCAAATGCATAAATCAATTTTCAGAAATCTGTAGTAGAGCAGTGGTTTTCTCTCTCCAATAGTTCCTTCCCATTCTTCCAGGGAAGAGCCCTGAAATGTTCTTGCTCTTGCTCCTTCACATTGGAGGTGACAATCAAAACAGTCCATCCCCCTGTTCCCATTCATTGCACAGTGGTAGTCGCATGACCCAATCTACATCAATCAGAGTTCTTCCTTAGAAGTTTTTTTTTGTTTTAATAATGGAACTGGCAGAAAAGTGTTCTCTTTCTGTTCATGAGACTGTATTGTATAAAACTCCAGAAACAGCATGTGGCCATGATCTTAGATTTGTAGAGACAGCTGGTCTAAGAAAATGAAGTCAAAACAAAAAGAAGTGGAGATAAAAGACAAAGAAAGAAAAAAAAAATAGAAAGAGACCAGATCTAATACAAAAACAACAGGCCTGATGACTTTGGCATTCCTGCATCCAGTCATTAATGAAATCAATTTCACCCCATCTCCTTTTGAAGTTTGCTTCATGCACACTTTCCACTTAAAGCTAATTGAACTGGTTTTTTGTTACCTGGCTCAGAATGAGTCCTATTATATGTTTAATAATACATTATTAAACATATGTTCCAGAGCTATTATAAATTTACAGAATGTGCATGATCAACAGTCTTTGTTTATAAAAACTGTTTCAATGAACTTCTGTAAGCCTGTGGTAGAACAGAATGTGCTCAAACTTTCCAATTGTTCAAACCCTTAAATATCAATTACACAAAAAAATCTAAGACAGGTAGTGTTCATGGAATATGAGACAAAAAATTAAATGAAACTTAGGATACTTTGTTTGAGGCTACATTTCTTTTATTTCAAATTTTACCTAAACCACTATGGGAACAATTTCAAAATTTCATGAATTTGCATTGACCAAGTAATTGTACCTACTTCTTTTTGTATAGTAATGTCTCTTTCAAAGTGCTTTAAAATACAGTTCATTCAACTTCATCAAAATGCTGGGAAGCCAAAAATAAGAAGAAATAAAGTTGGGCTTTTTTTTTTTTTTTTTTTTTAAAGAGGGGGAGACATCTGGGTGGCTTAGTCAATTAAGCCTCTGACTCTTGATTTCAGCTTAGGTCATGATCTCACGGTTCACAGGTTCAAGCCCTACATTGAGCTCTGTGCTGATGGCACAGAGCCTGCTTGAGATTCTCTATCTCCCACTGTCTCTCAAAAATAAAAATAATAAATAAACTTTTAAAAAAGGCGAGGAAGCATATATTGTCTTGGGAGTGAAAACAGATTTGTCCAAGGACACAATACTGGTAAATGACTTTTAAAAAAGGAAAATTTGGGTCTGTATTTCCAACATATTTCTATGTTCAGTAACCATGATCCTGAAGGATGAGATTGTTCTTATTTACACAGATGCTAATCAGCTAGGGTAACTGAAATAACTGCACAATAATTATGAAAGCTTTGAATGATAATGTATACACATTGACATTCAGATCACCTATCATCTATACCTCCTCTACTGTGCATGCACCATTTCAAACCAGAGTTGAAGATCAGCTACTAAAGTCAATTCAATTTGTCAAAACCTGTTGAACATAACTATATTGAAGAAAGCCTGACTTGTTCATATTTTCCTACTTAATTATTTTATCAGTGACATGATATCTATACATAAACATTGGAAGCAATTTTGATGTGATGGGAGGTAGAATCTCAGCTGAGCTACTTAATAACTATACAATCAAGGTAAATTGTAACATATATTGTAAAAGAACAACTGCACTGGACACTTGCTTAAAATAGCAAAGAAGACTTTATTCCAGACTATGGTAATAGAAATCAAGATTATTGCAACTGTGGAGATAGATTGAATTCAAATTAGCAGAAGAAAACTAAAGTATTTTTAAATGCTGAAGTTAATGGAAAAGTACAGGAGAATATTAGGGGAGGAGATTGGTCAATGGGACTAGTCCATTGAAGTTTGCCAATTTGTCTCCTATCAAAGTTATGTTCCTACCCTCTCAGACACTAAAAAACAGGGGATCTATGTTTATTGATGGTTATAGATCAAAGGGATGGCTGTCAGTTCCTTGAGAAAGACATTCTGGGTTGTAAAGGTTGTGTCACATATTCATTGGAGAATTAAATGAAAAACATGAAATTTTTTAACAATAGAAATATCAAATAAACCTAATATACTATAACAACCAAAATTATTGCAATATAGAAGATATAAATCAACAAAATTACTTTTATTTTCCCATATTTCCAACCCTCTTGGAATTTGTAGATTTTTGAAATGTCATTTTATTTCCACTAACAATATATTATAGAAGGAAAAAAATGTATACTCTAGAAAAAGATGGACCTGAGTTAGAATTTCATTTTTGCATTTCCCAGTAACTTTACACAAATGGATTCAATTTTTTGAGCTTCATTTTTCATGTATGCTATGTGCAGGACAAAATTATGTGGAATAAAATATATAGTAGCTATGAAGCAAGAAGCATATAATAGGCAATCTTCTTCCTTATAAGCCTATGGTTATATAAATGCTGTTCTTCCTGAAATTCCCTTCCTTGCTCTGTTTGTCTGGCTATGTCTTCCTTATCTTCACAACAAGGTCAGCATTATTTCCTCATCAGAAGCCATTCCCATCTTCTTACCCTGCACCCATGGATTGATTTATATGCCCCTGTACCTACCCCTATCCTTGAACTGCATTGTATAGTAGACTAAGAAATCTGACAAATAATGAACAAGTTTAAAAAAAAAAAAAACTACTGCTAAGTGTTTCTAGTCCAAAATGAGTTTATAGGCAAGTTAGTCTTTTGAATAGTTAAGAACAAATAATTCAAATGACATGTAAAAATGATGAACAGTTTTTCAGTTCATGTTATAACCCTGGCATAATCCTGAGATCTAAATAAGAAAAATAATAGCACAAAATAAAAGAAAAATATTATATGGCCATACTCCTTAAAAACAGATTAAAAATATCACAAATAAAATAACCCATAACTGAAATAAAGAATAATGTATGAGCCTCAAAAAAGGTTTATTTCATAAATAAATCTGATTGGTAAATATTTTATATAATCCATCATATAAATATATCAAAGTAGAATAAAAGACTCACAAACTTTATAAAAATTGCTTAAAAAAACATTTGATGAAATATAATGCCTTTTCTTATTATTATTAAGAGTTCTAAATAAACTTGGAATAATGGATACCTCCTGAATATACTATTTATCTAGCTCAAAACGACTACCAAAATCAAGATTAATGATAGTATTTTATAGGAGGCATATTAAAGAAAGAGGAAAGTCAGGGTCACCCACCATTACTGCCATTATAGGGCTATATTAATTTGCTCTTGTCAAGTAACAAATTACCACAAATTTAGTGGCTTAAAATAACATCTCTTTATTAGCTCAGAGCTCTGTAGGTGGATCATTAGAGAGGGTAGGCTTGGATAGGCCTCTGATTGGGGTCTCACAAAGCTAAAATCAAGGTGTCAATAAGACTGGTCTCTTACCTGGAAGCTCTGTAGAAGGATTTACTCTGAAACACACTCAGATTATTGGCTGCTTTTAGTTTCTTGAGTTTGGAGGACTGATGTCTCCAGTTCTTGTTGGATGTTGATTGAGATGAGATACTGCTTTCTGGTCCTTGCATGTAGCCCTCTACATCTACAAATTGAAAAGAAAGGGGGATGCTTGGGTGGCTCAGTCAGTTAAACATCTGACTTCAGCTCAGGTCATGATCTCATGGTTCATGAGCCCAAGCCCCAAGTCAGGCTCTGTGTTGACAACTCAGAGCCTGGAGTCTGCTTCAGATTCTGTGTCTCATTCTCTCTCTGCCCCTCTGCTGCTTGCCCTCTGTCTCATTCTCTCTCACAAAAATAAATAAACATTAAAAAAGAAAAGAAAAGAAAGGATAAACTTGGGGCCTGATATTCTTAATATAAATAACTTTTATGCACAGTAAACTAGTAAATACCCAGTAGAAAAAATTCACAAATTAGAAGCATAAAAAAACTATAAAACAGAGAAAACAATGAAACTTGTTAAAAATAAAAAAGGAAAAGAAAACAACATAACTTATTTTCACACCAATACAAAAGAGCAATTTGGCAGCATTTTTCAGATGTTTTAAAATTTAACATTGGGAATTTTATCTATTGGTATTTAGTCAAAGGAAATGAGTAAATATCATGCAAAAATTTATAGTAATGCTCAGCCCAGCCTTTTCTTTTATGATTACAAACTTTGGTAATGTAAAAGTATCCAACAGTTCAAGGATGGTTCAATAAATTTTGTAACCCATATATGTGAACCCCATTAAAATTGGTGACAAGGAATAATACTATTCAATGAATGGAGAGCAAATTTAAAGAGCAAGCAATGAAGAATTTTAGATAGTATATTCCCACTTGGAGAAAACATATATACATAATTGTATAGAGAAATTATGAAAAGCTATATACAAGCCTGTTAACAGTAATTATATTTGTGCCATAAGATAATTGGTAATTTTGGTTGCCTGGGGGCCTCAGCTGGTTAAGCAAGCATCTGACTCTTGATTTTGGCTCAGGTCATGATCTCATAGTTCCTGAGTTCGAATCCCAGATCGAACAGTGCAGAGCTTGTTTGGGCTTTCTCTTTGCTCCTCCTCTTTCTCTCTCAAAAAGAAATAAAATAAAATAAACATTTAAATAAAAATTTAAAAATTAGTAATATTTATTCTCTTTGTTTTATTTTCTAAATGAACAGTAGGGACTGACTGCTGAACTGCAATTCTTTCCACTAGATTAGGAGCATTTTAAAGGAAGGATTGAGTCTTAATGAAAAACTTCCTTCAGGGCCTGGCTCTGAAGCAGGTGTTCAGTGAATGTATGCTATGTTTGGTCACACAATCAAGCACTTCCTAGTTACTCTTTTGCAATAAGAAAAATTAATACTGCCTGATTCCTAGATATTCTGTCATTAAATCTCTGGCTACTTTATTGGAAAACAACTCCTGTCTTCAAGTGTGAAAGGGACACTTTTAGACTACACCAAAGTAAAATTTTATAAGGTACTTCCTTCTCTCTAGCATGCTAGGTAGAAATAAAATAAAACAGAAATATGTGACAACATTTGTTACTCAGCAGGGTTCTAAAAACAGTGTTTGACCTAAATGCTATGAAACCCAAATTACATTAGAACACAAATTGATTTGATGCAGTGGAAAGATTTTTGGGTTTACTATGTTTGGAAAGGAGCTGGTATGGGACCATTTTTTTCCCCTTCAATTTTCAAGCAACACTAAATAAGTGTTTGGGAATGAACCATATTCACCTTGTTACTCATTTAGCTTACTTTGTTTGAAAACATTTACATAGTGAAAAGCTGTTAATGGCATCCTGATAACCCTGCAGCTATGAGTAAAGAGATTGCTGCTTTGTGCTAAATGTACACTTTACCCTGTTACTTCTTCTAAATACCTCTATTGCTAATGATGTTTTTCCTCCTGAAATTCATATTTCCTAAGTAATTTGCAAATGTAGGAAAGTCATGGAGGGACAACCACTATTAAAATTAGCTGTCTTCCCCAATCAGCAAATGAAGAGAATTTTATTCAAGGGAAAATTTTGTTCTATTAAAGGAAATTGAACTGGAAGTTTTTACTGCCTGATGGGGTATTGTCTTACAGGTGATCTAAAGGACAGTTTATTCATCAAAGGATCTGGTTTTCTTTTAGATATTGTCATTAAATTCCCAATTCATACATGGACTTTGTAGTGGAAAACACATGGAGAGGCTAAATGGAAATGATATCTAAAACTAACATGTAAAAGTAATGTGGATATGCAATACAGTTTTAATATATAGCAAACCTTGGACAAATTAATTAAATTTGGTTTCTATTTTATCTCATTTTATTCTGATGTACATACTGAATATTGATGCTGATGCAATTTATGAGAGGGCTTCTTATGAATGGCCCAGAAATTGATAGATGGGGTGAGTCTGCTATAGAAAATCCTTTCCTGACATTTGCTGAGTTGAGCCCACCTTAGCTGTGGGCTGTTTGTTGTCTACTGCTCAGATCTAGTCCCAGTCTTCTCTCTGGTTGCTAGGTCTATCTCAGGGCTCTGGCCAGAAGCTTTTCTTCTGTTATTGTTTCCCAAATATATTTGAGGTTATTTTAACTCTTCTTTTACTTCTCTGACTTAAAAATTAAGTGAAGAACAGGTTCTAGCTCTCTACAGATATTCATGGCAATGCCCAAATTCAAGCTTCTAGGTCTGGAATGTTCCTTAGCTATCTACCCTAAGCTCAGTGAGAATAAATGTTTTCTCGTGGTGTGATCTGTAAAACACTAGTGGTTCCTGATGGGTCATAAAGAATGCTTCAGGTTAGAGTGTGTGTGTGTGTGTGTGTGTGTGTGTGTGTGCGCGCGCATACATAAGTGTATGTATGCCTATGTCTGNATATGTATAATTATAACTATAAATATACTACATATTTTACCATACAAATAATATATAAAATGTATGCATATACTATATAAACATGTTTAATTTTACAAATATTTCACAAATTTGAAATATAAGATTTTTAAATGATTTTCCCCCCAGAGGACCCACTGCAATTTTAGTGATCATCCAACTTTTTTTTAACCCTCTTAATCATTTTTAAGAGTACACTTTGGTAGTGTTAACTATATTCACGTTGTTGTAAGAGAGCCTCAGAATTTTTTCATCTTGTAAAATGAATATTCTATACCTATTGAATAACAACCCGCATTTTCCTTCCCCTCCAAAGCCTGGAGACCATAATTCCATGCTCCATTTTTGTGTATTTGACTAATCTAGATATTTCATATAAGTGGAATCAAACATTAATTGAATTTTGTGACTTGGTTTATTTCACACATTATAATGTCCCCAAGGTTCATACATGCTGTAGCATGTGACAAAATTTCTTTCTTTTTCTAAGGCTGAATAATATTCTATTCTCTCTATATATAATATGCATATATATGTATTCTACTTTCTCCTTATCCATTCATTTGCCACTGGACATACAAGCTGCTTCCACCTTTTGGCTATTGTGAATAATGCTGGAGCTGAAGCAGGCCTAAGCCTGGAGGCCCAGGAGCACTCTGTGCTGGGATGGGGGTGCCCTAGCAAGCCCTCTGAAGAACTGGAGTGTTCTAAAGTGCTTTGAGACTAGGTCACCCTTGCACAACTAGCTGAAGCTGAATGAGCACTGGCCAGGGGTTTCCCAGTGTGCACCATGCTGCGCTTGCCTTGGTGGGATGGCTGGGGCTGATGTGGGTTACTGGCCTGGGGCTCACTGAAGCAGTAGGCCAGCTATGGCATCCAAACCCTGCTCCAGTCTGCATTGTGAAGACGCAGCGGAAACGAAAACCATGGTGCACACCAGCCCCTCCCACCTAGAGAGAGTTCTAGCCACCCGCCCCCCAATACCCCTATTCCCCACCCCTGCCCCATTGTTGTTTGGTGGAGGTCTAGGGCTAGATATTTTATATTCTAGTTCCCTCTTATTTTTGTTTTTAAAAATGTTTTATTTTTTAAGTAATCTCTACATCCAACGTGGGGCTCAAATTTACAACCCCAAGATCAAGACTCTCATGCTCTACCCACTGAGCCAGTCAGGCTCCCCTACATTCTAGTTCCCATTTAAGACACAGTTGCTTTTTCTGTGCCCCAGGGCAGATGAATATGTTCCTAGCCACTCAGTCTAGTTCTTACTCACTGCCCTTCACAGCTTTGGGAGTGAGGGTTCTCTTCATTACCATGTCTCCCATCTCTCTTGCATTCTCTATGTGCCTTCTCTACCTTTTGTTATGCAAAAGCTTTTCAGTCAGTCCCCAGTTCTTCTTTAGGAGAAACTGCTCTATAAACAGATAGATTTGGTGTTTGTGGAGAGAGGAGCTCAAGGTCTTCCTATGTCACCGTCTTGAACCAGAACCCCATGATCATTTAACCTTTAAATGCTGTTCAATTTAGACTGGTTATATCATCTCATCTGAGATGCACTCAACAGAATGTAAATGAGCTATGATAAAATATTTTCATCTCGTGTGGGTGTTTTCTTTCATATTTTAATTCCCTTAACATGTTTCTCAGCACTAATATGAATTTTACCTGCCTTTTTTAGGGGCATTGTAATTTGAATGATCTGTATTTATCTTCGCCAGTACTATGAACCTCTTGTTAGTTGTCAAATTTTTAATCAAAAAATGTATTTTCAGTTAAAACATGATTGATGTGTACCACGTTTTGTTTAAAAATTGTATCTAAATTTTTATCACATATTTCACAAGATTTTATAATTAAAAATACCTTTGGGATCAACAGCATAAGAATCAAGGTCCTATAAAGTCCACTTTTTCATTTATTCATTTAACAAATATCAATTGAACACATGCTATGGGCCAAAAACTACTCCAATGTTTGGAATGAGTATAATAAACACATACATTATGAACTCAAATGGTGATGAGTACTATTGTTTAAAAAAAAGAACAAGTTAGGGGCGCCTGTGTGGCTTAGTCGGTTAAGCGTCCGACTTTCGCTTAGGTCATGATCTCGCAGTTCATGGGCGTCGGGCTCTGTGCTGACTGCCAGCTCAGAGCCTGGAGCCTGTTTCAGTCTGTGACTCCCTCTCTCTCTGACCCTCCCCTGCTCATGCTGTCTCTCTCTCTCTCTCTCTCTCCTAGAAATAAAAAAAAAAAAAATTAAAAAAAAAAACAAGTGAATAGTGATAAAGAGTGAGAGACTAGAAATATGTGAAATTTTAAATAGAATTTGTCAGAGCAGACCTCACTGAAAGGTAACATTTGAGGGGGATAAGAAATTTAAATGAAAATTCTAGCCATGAAGCCACCTGAAGAATTTCTAGCCCAAGGAAATAACCAAGACAAAGTTACTAAGGTGAGAGCATTTCTGTTATGCTTGAGAACAAGCAAGAAGGACAATATAGCTGGAGCATATTAAGTAAAGGGAGATAGTAGAAGATAAAGTTAGAAAGGTAACATGGTGACTAACAGATCGTATAGACTTGTGGGCCATTACAAGAACTGCATGAAATGGCGAGCTATCATGGAGTTTGGTACAAAAAGTAAACATGATCAGCCTTGTATTTTAAGAGTTACTCTAGCTGCTATGTTGACTATTAACTGAAAGAGGGAATGGGATGGTGTAAAATCAGGGCAGCCAGTTAGAAAACTATTGCAGTAATTCAGTAAGAAATGATGGTGACTTCAAACTCAGACCAGAATGATAGTAAATTGATCATCAAAAGTAATGAGATTCTGAATATATTCTGTCATTCCTACTACAATGGGTGTGGGGTCCAAGAGGGAGAAATTAAAGATAACTCCAAGATTTTTTACATAATCAAGTAGAAATACAGAACTGTCATCAGTTCAGTTCTGTGGGTAGCACAGGTTTTTAGGACTGCTATATTTATCAAATAAAAACAGAGAAATTTGGATTTCAGATAATATCTGGAATACACTTGTACTAAAAAATAACCTGTTGTTTTTCTGAAATTCAAATTTAATTGTGTATCTTGTATTTTTATCTGGCAACCCTACGTGAGAGGACAATCAGTAGTTTGGGTATATTCATTATCCCAGTGGAGGTATTAGTTGGCAGTTGGAGATATGGCTCTATAGTTTGCTAGAGAAATCTGAAAATATAGGTGTGACACATTTAAACCATGAGATTGGATGAAGTCAACAAGAAAGAGTGTAGAAAGAGAAGATAACCAAGAACTGAGCAACAGGACCTGGAATATTAAGATGTAAGTTTGGGGGTGGGGAGTGATGAAGAATTAGTAAATGATCCTGACAAGAAACAACCAGGAATAAAGGACTTAATTAAAAGGAAAGTCAGTAAGGTATAGTAGTATGATGAAAGTCAACTGAAGGAATATTATCAAGAAGTCATCGATTATGTGAAAAGCTGCTAATTGATCAGATAAGATGAGGACTTGGTGCTGACCATTAGATTGAACCAGGTGGAGGTTACCTGAAGACATTAGTAAAACCCATTTTGTTTATGTACAGGGACAAAAGTCTTACTGGAATCAATTTTTGAGAAAATGGAAGGGTATGGATTGGAGAAAAAGCAAGCTGAATAAATATTTGAGGTGTTTTGCTACAAAAAAAAAAGAAAAGGAAAAAGGAGGTGAGGTGATAGCTAGTATGTATAGTGGAATCTTGATTGTGTATTTATTCATTCATTTTAGGTAAGGGAAATTATAGAATGTTTGCTGCTTATAATACTCTAGAAGGGAAAGGAGAAAGTTGGTGGAACTATGTTCTTGAGTAAAAGAGAGAGGATGAAGTACATAGAATGTAGAAGTATGAATCATTCATTTATCATAACAGATGGGTAAGCAAAGTATAAATGTAAAGATATCATAGTAGATGAAATGATGGGAGCCTATGCAAATTCTCATAGGATTGCTTCATATTAAGGATAAGAAGTAAGGTTTTCAGCTGAGACTGCAGATGAGGAGAAGTGTTGGGAGTTTGAAGGGAAGTTATGAAAGACATATAGGAGAATGTGTAAACAATTGGTCTAAGGAATTATAATATGATTGCCAGAGAGAATTAATGCATCACTTGAGATTTGTGGATATGGATGTAAAATGAGGCCAAGCAGCATGATTACATGCTTTTTTTATTTTCATGGAATCAAATGTACAGATATGAATTTAACCACATTTGTGGCTTTGTGAAGGGAAAATCACAAAAGCAAAGTGCAAAAGCATTGGAGGGTCTGTGCAAGGGAAATGGTATAATGCTTGACTGTGAAATTTTAAATGCATAAGAAGAGAGAGAACCTCAGTGGGGCCAGGGGTTCAAGTTGTTGATTCAATGGATGAGTGATGAAAGAATAGTTGAAGGATTTTTGGAGTTAGGGTATAGAATGAATGAGTTGGAAAGATAAAAGGTTGTGTTCAGAGAATGGAATGTATGAATTTGAGATTGAGATTATGGTGACAGTGAAATTATTGATAATGACAAAGTCCATTGTTTGAAAAAAGTAGGGTTGACATTTGGAATATTTGAAAGCTAAATCTGCAACTTTTAAAGTTTAGTGCAGCTAGAAAGTATTAGGAACCCTTTCTCTGCTACTTCTTATGCTGAAACATTCACACTTCCATGTTTTTAGTGTGATGTACTAGTTCACATACTAGTTGAAAGAGTGATGTGAATACTCTTAGGGAGGAAACTGTCCATTTCTTAGCCAATGCTTCACATAATTCTCCAGAACTATCTAGATGGGGCATGCAGTTATTCCTGATGACTCATTATTGGATTTTCCAATTACTAGAATTAAAAACCAAGAAGAAAATGTTTGGATGCAAAATCAGTACACTTAACTGAATATAGTAGGTGGTTAAATGATTATAAACAATACTGTTTTTCTAAGATAAATGAAATATCATTTATCATCATTTTTTATAATTATTACTACTATTTTAAATTTGTTTTAAAGTAGTGTCTCTTATTATTTTTAATTTAGCTAAATCTCTCTATAAAGTTTTACCAAAACTTTGGTCTGCATGTTCAATGATTACCAATTTTACTGTCCAGGGAAGCAAATTTTTGTAATATACTATTCTACACATATCTTTTTGACAACAGTACTCACTTCCATGCATTTAAATAATATGTTTACCTATTCATCCTACATTCATATCTTTAGCCCCAGTTTTTCTTCTAAGCTCCATACCCACATATTCAAGTACCTACCTGATTTCTTCCTTAAGTTGTTTCACTGGCTTTTCCCATTGTGTCCAAATCTGAGATTGGATTGCTTCTACCACCAACCAAACTTACTGGTCAGTCTCCTAAGGCTTACTGATTAACAATTCTAAAATCTCAGTTGGTCAAGGCAGAGAATTGAGATACATCATTTATTCTTCCTTTTCTCAAAATCTACATTCATTATATTAAAATTTATATCAATAGTAAGTCTTGGGAAAAGGTCTAAATTCATCACTCAGACACCATTGACAGTGTCAATTGCCCAAGCTAGAATTTTCTCTTGACTGAGCTATTAGAATGGCTTTCAAATCAGTCTCTGACCCTTGTTTCTCTCTAAACATTCTCCAGACAGCAACTAAAGTAATCATCTTAGAATAATTTCAATAACAAATTGATCATGTCAATTCCCCAGAAGCAACAACCAACACAAAAATTGTCATTGGTTCCCCAATTCAATCACAATAGCATTTAAAAAATACTCAATACCCCTCAAGACTTTATAGGATATGGACTTTGCCAACTTTTTTTTTATCAATCTGATATTAGTCATGTTCTGTACCTCAACTAAACTGTCTTTTTTCCCCTAATTCCCCAAATATAGCTACTTTATTCCTAGATCAGCTTATAGTCTCTCTTCCTCATCACATTTCTTTGCCACATCATATTTCAGTTGTCAAAAGAAGAACATTTTTCTGAGCCCCAATCTAAGCTGGAAGACTCCATTATACTCATGCATGGCTTTCTGTATTTTTACTCCAGGATAATTACAATTACACATTTTTTTCTGTAGTACATATTTTTAATGTTTGTCTCTCCACTATATTTTTAACTCCAGAAGGAAAAAGATCATGTCTGTTTTACCCAGCACTTTACCTATTTTTAATTCTTTGTATTAAGTTTTTAATTTTAATTCCACTACAGTTAACACACAATGTTATATTAGTTTCAGGTATACAATATAGTGATTCTACAATTCTATATATCATTACTCAGTACTCATCAGGAGTATACTCTTAATCCCCTTCTCCTATCTCACCCATTCGTTACCCACCTCCCCTCTGATATGCTTTATTTTAAACAAGCACTTATCTTTAGCACATAAGAAGGTACTCAATAAAATCTGTTGAATGAAGAAATAAACTTGTAAATACCTCTAATTTTTAATTTCAACATTTTAATTAGCTGCTTCACTCAAATTCTCCCTCTCTTCCTTTAATTTAATATCTATGTTATTAAATTAGAGACAAGTTGAATCTTACTTTTTACCACTAAGTAACTTTGATTTAGATTAAACAAATATACTATATACTCCTCATTGGCAGTTTTCACAGCCTACTGTTTTGTTAATTGTTTTTTTCCTAAAAGTACTATTATTTTCAGGCATTGCTCTGAATTTGATGGGGGGTAGCAGATTTAGATGTTTCCTTATTCTCACTAACTTAAAAAATTAAAGATTCTCATTAAAAATGTTTGATAATGTATTTGTTCTAATCTATTATCAAGTTATATATTAAAAAGTTACATATAAATATGTACTCAATTAACCTTTTTTTTTTTTTTATTTCTAGGAGAGACAGAGACAGCGTGAACAGGGGAGGGTCAGAGAGAGAGGGAGACACAGACTCTGAAATAGGCTCCAGGCTCTGAACTGGCAGTCAGCACAGAGCCCGACGCAGGGCTCGAACCCACGAACCGCGAGATCATGACCTAAGCGAAAGTCGGACGCTTAACCGACTAAGCCGCCCAGGCGCCCCAACCATTTTCTTAATAAGCAACTGACACTAACTAGAAATCAGAGGGAGTATCAAATAAAAAAAAAAATCAATCCTGCTTTCAAGAAATTGAGAAGCCTGTAGGGATGGATTTATGTAGTTTTAGCAGAACCCTGATAAGTATGTGAGATACCATATTTTGTGTTGTGGGATGGAGTTATGTGGTTTCAAAGGTGTATTGAAGTAAGTTAAAATTCAATGAACCTAGAATATAAATAAGTTTCAAAAATTTTAAAACATTTATTTCTTACTCTTTCATTTTTCACATCTGAATGATGGTGTTGTGGGTTTTTGTTTTTGATACACATATAAGTTCCTAAAATATTACAAAGGAAGGCCACATACAATAAAGAACCAAATTTTATGGTAAGGACAGAGAAGTATAAAAGCAGAGCAAATGCTACAAGGGTACACAGGATCAAAAACACAGAGCTGACAGCAAAGAATTCAATTAAGATGAAAAGCTCCCTATGTCTGTTCTTAACAAGATCATACTTGTCTTGGCGGTCTCACAGCATAGGTGAGTTAATGGAATAAAGTGAAAATCCTGTTAATCATCTTATCTTTACAACATTTATTTGACTGAAAAGTTATTGTAGAAAGGGGTATATTTTTGCTTTAAGTAGCTAGCTCACTTAACGATCAAGTCTTGGTCTCTAGGTCATCTGTCTTAGATGACATGTGAACCAAGTAAGATTCTCCATGGACATTACTACTAACTAAAGTTATTATTTCCTAAACTCACATTGCAAACTCTCAACTTCCTCTACTAAATCATTTCCATTCTTTTAAGGACAGTCAACTGCTAAATTTCTTATAGAAACACTCATATAAAACTATGAGGCAGGCAATTTATTTGACTGCTTCTATAATTAGGAGAAGCTATAGATGTCTTTTGTGAAGGTGAAAAGGGTATTCAGAAACACCTAGTTTACAAAGGTAATTCACCAAGTCTATTGGTTGGCACTACTAATAAGATCATAATCAGGATTCCACCATAACTCACAGTTAAACACACTGAGTGCTATACATTAATATTTCTTAAATTTGCTCTAAGGATAGTAACATTGATCTAAAAAGTGTTGTGTGCTGAGTGTCCTATAGTTACTTAAGTTCTATGGTCAAATTTCATGCTAAAATATGACATTTCTAAGGTTTAAAATTTAAATGTTAATGGTCTCACCTGTTAAAATCACTAAGGGCAATTAGAAAAACAAAAAAAGGTTTTGATCTTAACAGAAATTATAAACATCTAAGAGTTGCGTGAGCTGGAAGGTAGTTGTTCTTCAGTGTTTCATCAATAAGAAATTTAATTATTTCCATTTTATATTATTATTCTTATCATTACCATTATTATTAATATTTAATAGGTATTTCCTTAAAGAAATGAGCTACTTGCCTTTTACAAAGCTGGAGCAGTGACAGTTGTTTACAATTCAATCTATAGACAAGTTTCACACAAGGGAAGATCTAAATCTCCTTTTTATTTGTAACCTCATAAAACTGATGCACCTCTTTCGAGGTAATTAAGCTCAAATCACAAAAGGATTTGGCCACGGGGCTCAAAGGAATTGGTAATAAGATATTCAGCCTTTTATCTCCATGCAGTTGGTGTGAGAGTGTCTAGGGCTGATAATGGATGAAACAGCAAGTGTATGCCAATGGACTCAGGGTTCCTGCAGCCAAGTTCATGATTCCCTTTCTGTTTTCATGTTTCACTTGTGAACTGGCTTCTAATTTATCATTTGAAGGGCAGAATCATGCTATTAAATGCTCCCCTACCTTAAACATTTGATGTTCTTTAAAGTTTATGTTTATCCTCACTATCAACCTTTAAAGTAGCCAGATGTTATGATCCCCGGTGGCTTTACAGACCAATTACACATTCAAGGACACAGCAATAATTGTTGACTAAATCAGCACTTGACCTAAAAATGAACAAAGATGCTGTTCTAAGCCACCTGATATGGTCAGTTACACTGTGAGAGGTTTCCTAGCAAAAATTCCAATGCCAAATTTTATTTTTCCAATTGGAAGATTATAAAGAAAAGGAAAGGGGCACAGGTAGAAAGGGAACTACTCTCTGAGCCCTACCTTACAGTGGACATTTAGTAAAATTTCTTAAAATTTCCTTTTATTCTTATAAACTCTGTTAAAAGCCATTATTATTATCATTTTACAAATCATTGAAGTTCTGAGTGGTGAAAATGTACTCTTCTGGTTACTAATAAGAATTTTTCTCATAGAGTTTTGTTTGTATTGTAATTTTAAAAACTTGTGTGATTAGATATTTATAAAATTAACTGAAAGATATATTACACTTACAGCAAATAAGGACTTTAAGTTGAAAATACAAAGAGGAACAAAAATATTTTCTTCCCACTAAAACTGTATCATTTTTCAAATTTTAACTTATGTCAAAATGTTATATCTTCACTGATTTTTTTCTTGTTATTCAAGCTTATTATGAAAAAATATTCAAATAATATGGAGGTACATATTACATCTATATTTACTCAAGAGATCAATTTTAGTGTTCTGATGTTTATTCTTCTAGACCTTTAAAAACATTAGTATATTGCATCTATTAATTTGTAAGAGATTTTTTAAACAAATTTAATAGTTTATTAATGACACTTTTCTGTGTTAATATACATAGATATTTTTCATGATTGTACTTCCTTCCTTGGTATACAGTGTCAGTTTATTAAACTGATCTCTTATTAGTTCATTTAACATTGTAGTAAACATTCCTGTGAACAGTCCTGCACATTTACTGAAGATTTTCTTAAGGTAACTTGTTAAAATTGGAATTTCTATGTCAAAATATATGAATATTACATATTCAGTACATACTCATTTATTCATGCACACTTCCATCCATCCATCCATCCATCCATCCTTCATTCAGCAAATATTGAGTATATTCTATGCATCAGGCATGGTTTTAGATGCTTGGGTTTTATCAGTGAATCAAACAGACTAAAATATATCTAGGCCCCTGAAATTCACAGTGTATTAAGGGAAGAAAGACCATTTGAAAAAATTTTAAATAAATTATGCTTAATGGCAGTATGTTCAAGGTAAAAAAAATCCAGAGTTGAGGAGTTGAATGAGTACAATTTTCCACAGGGTGGTTAAGGTAGAACTCTTTGAGAAAATATCTTTAAATAAAGAATTGTAAGTTTTTATTAATGTGCATCCCCAGTAATAAAGTACAAGAGTGCTATATTCCTAAATCTTTGCCAACATACGGAATTATCAGTCTTGTGAATCTTATATACAAAAATGATACTTTACTTCTCTTTAGGTATAAATTCTTTAGTTGAGAGAATATTGAAGATCTTGTTACATATTTAAAAATAAGTTGGTATTTTTTCACTTGAGAATTCATTATCTATTATCTTAACCCACATATAAGTCAACATTTTTCCAGTTTATTTGTTTTGTCTTGCTATCTGTTTTGATTATAATTGTGCCTGAGAATCCTCAGAAATGACTTCCCTTTCTCATCCAAATATATTATTATCTCATGTGTGAAAGAAGATAAAATATCACTGCACTATGAAGCCTGCCCTGATTAGTCCCACCCTACCCCCTGTAGTAGTCAAGACCTATATTATACAAGGTTATATATTATTTTCTAATTTGCTTATAGGCATTTTTGTTCTTCAAATGACCAACTAAATGTTCCCAAATTTCCTTGAACTGACCAGACAATGAAAGACCAAAAGCAACGGCCCTGGAAAACAAACAAATCAGAACAAATAAACAAAAAACATACCTTTAAAACAAAACATGGAAAATAGCCCTGTGCTGAAGCATTTCTTTTTGACATAACATAGATGTCATCAGCAGTCTAACGTGAAACAATATTGTGTAGTTCTCAGAGACGCTCACCTGCATATGATTCATCTACCCTGATGGTCTTACACTAAGATTCCTCACACTTCCCTCTCCAGAGGCTTCAGAACAGCAGAGTCTACACCATCTCGGCAAATTTGGGCAAACCCAAGCCTTTGACCGCCTGCCTGCTGTTTCCAATCTTAAACTTCACCAAACAGGACCTGGTGATGAAACCAAATTCATCTTCATAGTGAAATCTCAGTCTAAAGTAGGAAGGTCGGGCCTGCGAACCAAACATTTATTCAAAGGTGTTCAGGGAACAGAGGTTAACATCCCTGGGATGACTGGAGATCTCTGTGCAACTTGCCCAGGTTGATTTGCCAAAGACAGAGGAGACTTCATAGCTAGATGAGAAGTTGTGTTTCTAACGACTCATTGTCATTCTAAGAGGAGTCAAGATAAGCCCAGTGAGCAATATGGCATTGTACTAACTTTAAGAAGCTAAATTAGCATGGCATGCAACTTTACATAATCAAGAGAATACAATGGCAACAACTTACTAAAATAGCTTTACCATAAAATTAATCTTCTTTATAAAACTTAATTGGGTAGAAGGAGATCAATATAACAAAGTATTAAATTACTTGGATATGTTCTATTCACTCACCCCTTTCAGGCATTTACAATCATTTATCCTCTCTAACCTCTAGGTGGCTGATGCTCTGAGACCATGTACTGCCTAAGTAGGGGTTATTTATTATGCCAAGTAGTGCCTCAGTATTTCCTGGATTCTGTTGACTCATATTTTCTTTCTGCCATGCCTGGATCCCTAGCTTACCTCATCTAAAACTTTAGTAAGCAGAGCCTCAAACATTCTCATGCCTTTCTTTCTCTTTGCTGTGTTGTGGCACCCTAGGGCCTAGGTTCACTACTTCTGTTTGTCTACCTAGATATTTATGCATCCATTAAAAAAGAAAAAACTTATTGAGCACATTCCCATGAATCAAGTACCATCTAAGAAATTGAGAATACAAAATTGGATCCTAGAAGTTCATTGTCCCCAGAGATTTTACCATCTTGTGAAGGAGACAGGCATGTAAACATGTGTTTAGAATACACCATGGAAAGATGATCTATGATGGAGTCATCTGAGAAATACTTTGAGAGCACAGGAGGTGGTAAGGGTCAGTGGGATATATAGAGGAAGAGAAGCTGAAAATAAGAGGATTCTAATAATGTATTTGGCACATGAGCTAGACCCTTATTTTTTAACCTCCTTACTCTCAATTGTACTTTTGTCATTTTATTGACAGACTTCAACTTTTCTTAACAGTTATTTGGGGGGCCCTTTTCTGGATATTACCTTACTATGCATTCCCTGTTTTTTTTTTTAATCCTTCCGTCTTACTGCTTTCCATTAATGGCCCAGGATATCACTTTCCATGACTATCTCTTCTTTTCACTAGTTTCCCAATAGATAGACCTAACCTACATTTAGAAGAAACCTGACTCAATTTTAATACCCCAGTGCTAAAATGGCAGATATATTTAAAATACTCATCCTGACAAAAAAGAGCTTGTTCTCTACTACCTCTACCTCTCTGTTTTAAACACAGCTGGCATTCTATTAATAAATGTAAGGCATTATTTTAGTTACTTTCCTGAGCACAGGCACTGACACATCTTGTGTTCACATTTGGTGCTGAAGTAGTCTGCATTCTCATAAAGCAAAAATCCAGGAAAAAATGTCTAATTTTTCTGCTTTATATGCTTATTTTAATACACGACTGCATTTTTTAACACTCAAAATCTATTTGCTATTCTACCATGAACGTTTTTAAACATGAAAGTAATGAGAATATTACCTAAATCCAGAATCACTATCCAAAACATATTAAATTGAATTTTCAGCAAAAGTTAGCTAATTGTGTATTTTTAAATTTTTTAATGTTATTTATTTTTGAGACAGAGAGAGACAGAGCATGAGGGGGACAGGAGCAGAGAGAGGGATACACAGAATCCTTAGCAGGCTTCAGGCTCTGAGATGTCAGCTCAGAGCTCAACATGGGGCTTGAAGCCATAAACTGTGAGATCATGATCTGAGCCAAAGGCAGATGCTTAACTGACAGAGCCACCCAGGAACCCCGATGTATTTTTTAATATTTACATCACCCTCTTATCTCAAATGACATTATATTACAAAATCTAAACAACAAATTAATGATGAGTCATATCCTTCAGATTAAGGATAGGTAAAAGTTCCTTACTGGAAAGTACTATATTTATTTTTAAGTTGGTATCTGATCTGGGTTTTACACAATAAAAATTTTAAACATATATGTGGTAGCCTCCATAATGTATGACTTTGTTAAGTTGCTCCAAACATGTATGTATACCTGAGGACTTGAAGTAGAATTTTAGAGAATAGGTTATATTTTTGCCTAAAAATTAATATATAAAATTAATTATATAATGTAATAAATTGGACACCATCTATTGCCCTAATAATGCTACCCAAGAAAACACCCACCAAACTTCATTGGGATGCAATAAGACATGCTTATTTTTATTTACCGTGTATGGGTTATCTGGACAGTTCTGAAAATAACTTGGCTCTTTCACACATCTGCAAGTCAAGGAAGCAGTTCTGCTGAGCTGGGCTAAGCTCTCTTTCATCTAAGTTTGATGTAGGCTAGCTCTAGGCTGATCTACAATGGACTCAGAGGAAATAACTGAGTCTGCTTGGCCTCTCATTCCCCAATAGGCAAGCTCAAGCTTATTATCATGGTGGAGAAGAGATTTTAAGGGAGTACAGAGGGAAGCAGGGGTGCTTGAAGCCTAATTCCAGAACACACACATTATCATTTCTTCCACATTCTGTTGGCCTTAGTAAGTCACAAGATAAACTGTCTCAATGAATGGGAAAGCAGAGCGTACCTCTTGATAGGAGACTCACATTGCAAGGGAACTGTGGAGAATTGGGGTCTTTTTCTACAAGCAATCTACCACAAGCACTGACATTTATTTCTGATGAAAGCAAATATTTTTTAAAAATTATTATGTGAGAAAAATTAGACCAAAATCATTTTAAAACTTTTTTGATTGTTTGTAATCACTGATCAATTGATATATTTTCTATGAATATAATCAAAGAAATGCTATAAAACATAAAATATTTTATGTGAAAATGTCACCTGTCAATTGTTTCTGTTATTTAACAAAAGACAAGGAATCAAATGATCAACAATATAAAACTGATGAATCTAATTGATGACATCTACTCTAGAATATCATGCAGTTTTAAAAATAGTCATAAAGTGTATAGAGTAACATAGAAAACATAGGTAAAAAACTAAAAAATAACATTCGCAGTCAATTAAATGTGGAATATCGTACAATAATGCAGAAAAACATATAATATTTTCTTGTTATAGTTATTATTTAAGTACATTAAATGGCAGATAGCTCAACCTCCTTTGACTATCTTTCCAAAACTCAGTCAATTTAATCTTATTTTCTTGGTTTTCTTAAACATTCCAATTTATTTTTATATAAAAATTTATAACATGAAATCTCTTATGACTTACTATTGAGAATATAGCAGTGTATACCATTTTTATGAATATAATAAACCAAAAAAGCTCTGAACCTATGCACAGAAAAAAAGGCTTATTTATAATTGTTGTGAAAAAAAAATTTAATTTTTATGTATTCAAATGATATTTTTTGAATATTTTATATAAATATACACAGTAATTGCTCCCTAATCACATGCTGCCTTTACATAAAATTCCAGCATATGCATATTTCTATGATACCCACACAAGGAAAAGAATTTAAGGGCATAAACTTGGAAACCATATTGTGCTGTGAAAATGTTTTGAAATTAGGAAAGTTGACATAAGGATAGGATCCAAGAAAAGCTACTGGCATTTGATCACTGGAATTATGGAAAAGAGGAAGTAATGATGAATTAGGTCTAACAGTGGTGCCAAGGGAAAGGGATGCTAGAACACCACATATAAGAATCTCCAGATGTTTGGATCAGGGTGATTTACCAGACAACTATAACTTTGTAAGATTCTCTAATTCCTCTGCCCAGTTCATATTCAACGAATCACATTGCTGAACTAAAACTCATTTACAAAAATGGTTTCCCTGTTTCATACAGAGTAAGTGGACTAGTCAAATAAATGTTTGATCAAAAACCCCCACTTAAAAATAATGTAATTATTTTTACAACACAGATCAGTGCTGCAGAATCTGGCCTTTGAGGTGCCAGTCCTGTGAAGCTGAATACCTGGATTGGTAACATCAGTTCTTGGGTGTATCAAAGCACATCTTCACCATCAGTTCACAGGCAAAAAGTTCAGAGTTGGATGGATATCATGGGAAATGATAGTGGTAGATTCATAAAAATAAATGAATCTGTAATTTCTAAGTGCACATAGCTAATTCTATGCATTAACTTGGCTAGGTAGGCTACAGTACCCAAATATTTGGTCAAACACCAGTCTACACCAGATGTCAAACACCAGATGTCATTGTGAAGGTATATTTTGATGAGATTAACATTTAAATAGTAGACTAAGTAGACAAGATTACCCTCCATAATATAAGTGGATAATATAAGTGGGTCTTGTCCAATTAGTTGGAAGCCTTAAGAGAAAAATACTGAGATCCCGCAAGGAGGAGAGGGGGAATTTTGCATCCAGACTCAAGCTGTAACATCAGATCTTTCCTAGGTCTCCAGAGTTCAGACTTTCCAATCCCCACAATTTCATGTCAATTCCTTAAAATCTTTCTCACCTCCTCTCTCTCTCCTTCTTTGTCTCTCCCTATTTCTCTTTCTCTAGGTAAACACATGACAGATAGATAGATTCATAGATACATAGGAAGATATAGATTTTTACACACACACACACATTGTTGGTTTTGTTTCTCTTGAAAACCATGAAACATCATATTTTGTGTTCAACATATTTTAAGAAATTTTAAGATTTAACAATCTCTCCCTATGGTGGACAATTTTGTCTGATCTAATATCAATCCCTTTTCATGGCAACTAAGGGGGAATCACATCTTCTAGCCTACTTTGCAGTTATGTTGAACCTATGTGACTGAATTTTATCCAGTGGAATGTCAGTGGAAGTAACGTAAGCCTCTTCCAGACTTAATCCTTAAAATCATCTTAGTTAACCCTTCAACTCTTTCTCTTACAAAGCAACCTTGAAGGCTATATATCCCAGAAGACATAAAAACAAGATAAACAAAAGCTCTCTGATCCACATGAGACTAGTTTAAGCAAGAAAAGAGCCTTTAGTACATACAGTGATTGAGTTACAGGGATTCCTTTCTTTTTTATTTTTTAAATATTTTATTTCTGAGAGAGACAGCATGAGCAGGGGAGGCTCAGAGAAAGAGCGAGGCACAGAATCTGAAACAGGCTCCAGTCTCTGAGCCAACTGTCAGCACAGAGCCCAACGCAGGGTGCGAACCCACGAACCGTGAGATCATGACCTAAACCAAAGTCGAGCGCTCAACCAACTGAGCCACCCAGGCACCCCACAGGGATTTATTTCTTACTGCAGCATAGCCTAGTATTGTCTTATTTATGCCATGCATCAGGTGAGTTGCTTATACCAAGGTGTAACAGAAAAGCCAGAATCGGATTGGTCTCAGCAATATGGAAATACATTATCTCACATAATAGAAAGAGAAAAAGTTGGATATGTTTCACAACTGGTTGAATATGTCAATAATGTTACCAAAGGCTGTCTTTTAAAAAATACTTCTATTCCTTTTTCCTGTTTTTCAGCTTTGCCTTCATGCTGGTTCTCCTCATATTCATCTGGTCATGGCAGATACAGACTTCATATCCAGATCCACTACTTCCCCAGACTTGCTCAGCAGTCCTTCCTCCTCATGTTGCATTGAACAGAGCTGAGTTACACACATCTACCACCTGAACTACTAATGGCAAGGGGATTAGGAATACCATTATTATTTTAAATAAATGAAGATTTCCTTCCCTGGGACTAACATTAGGGTATGTATCTCCAGAGTCATATGAAAAAGAAGTCATTTGAAGCAAATCAAAGCTCTGTCAACGACATGTATCAAGCTCAAGGTCTTCAGGACACTAAGTTTTGATATTCTGCTTTAGACCTATGTAGGGGTCATTACCTAATATGCCTAAGAATCAAGCTATAAAAGGATCACTACTGAAGTTGAAAAATCCTGACCAAACACATCACCATTCCTTCAGGGTGAAGGGTATATAAGTAGTGCCAGAATCACATTACTACATCGTATGACACAATTGGGGCAGAACGTGTATCTCCTGAGGCTTACGCCATACAGTAACTCTCAAAAAGTTTGTTTTTGGGAGCTCCTGAGTGGTTCAGTATGTTGAGCAGCCAACTCTTGATTTTGGCTCAGCTCATGATCTTACAGTTGGTGGGTTCAAGCCCAGCATCAGTCTCTGTGCTGGGAGCATGGAGCCTACTTGTGATTCCCTCTCTCTCTCCTTCTCTCTGCACCTCCCCCACTTTCACTGTCTCTCTTTTGCAAAATTAATAAGTAAACATTTTAGGGCACCCTGGGTGGCTCAGTCACTTGAATGTTTGACTTCTGATCTCAACTCAAATCATGATCTCAATTTGTGAAACCGAGCCCCCAGGATTCTCTTTCTGTCTCTCTGCCCTTTCATCTTAAAGTAAATAAATAAGCTTTAAAAATAAATGAATAAACACATAAATACATAAACATTTTTTTAAAAATAAAAAATTTTATTTAAAAATAAAAGTTTGCTTTTCTACTATCATAAGCTGTCAGTGATTTCTCTCAGTAGTAAAGAGTGGGGACAAGCCTAGCCCTTTTGGTAAATTCTCTAAAGGAAAATAAAAAGTAATAGAGTGATCTGTAGGGGCGCCTGGGTGGCTCAGTCAGTTAAGCGTCTGACTTTGGCTCAGGTCATGATCTCGCAGTTCATGGGTTTGAGCCCCACATTGGGCTCTGTGCTGACAGCCAGCTCAGAGCCTGGAACCTGTTTCAGATTCTGTGTGTGTGTGTCTCTCTCTCTCTGACTCTCCCCTGCTCATGCTGTCTCTGTCTCTCTCTCAAAAATAAATAAAACATTAAAAAAAAGTAATAGAGTGGTCTGTAAAATGCCTTACTGGGAATTCAATATGAAAATGCATTAATTTCAGCATCAAATAACAGAAAAATACATTTCATAATATGTGACTATGTTCCTTTATCACCCAAGAGAATAGCAAAAATGGAGGAGGAGAGAAATTTGGAGAAAAAGATGGGAAAGATATAAAAAATTAAGGAACAATATTAAAGAAAAAATGCCATTATACTTCATAAAATGAATTAAGTGTTCTATTGCATGTCATCCAAGAGCCACATAATCCCTGCTCAAAAGAGTAATGCAATCTGTAGCAATTAATCCAAAGCAAAGCTAGCATTTCTGCATATGTTTAACAGAAGCATACATAAAATGATACAACATATCAGGATTAGAGTCATTATAACGTTATCTTATTCAGTAAGCAGTAAAAAGCAATAAAACATTATTCGGTTGTTGAGTGCATTCGAAATGTCATTTTATAAAGGTAAAGAGTATAAGGTTAGTGTCCATGATCTTGACTTTACCTACCCGACATTCTATGAAAGCTCAGTGCAAAGTGGAAAATGTTGACTTGGTTGGGGAGTTAGGATTTCTAGTTTTAAAAATCTCTCACTTATTACTTTTATAACCTTGGGCAATTCACTTAAACTCTCTTAGATTCTGTTTATTTACCTAGAAAGTAACAGCAATGAATATATTCCTGTAAACCTTTAAGAGTTGTGTTATTTAAGTAAATATTACCCCAGGGTTAGACAAAAGAGCTGATATAGATTATCACTGACATACTACACTAATCAAACATTTATAGTCTTAAAATAACTGCTTGTTCATTACAATACTATATACCTTGTTCACTATTTGGCAGCTCTAAAGCCTTATTCCTTTATTAGCATTCAGTTGCTAGTCATGGAGGACCAACTCCTAAATTCAAGGTAGTCCAAAAGGGCTTGTCACAGCAGGTCACAGTCAACTCAATGTCACAGCAGTTTTCATTGCCCCCCCCCTCTGCTTTATTGAGGTATGATTAACAAATGGAGGTTATGTGTATTTTAGGGGTACATGATGTTTTGATATACATGTACATTGTAAAATGATCACCATAATCAAGCTAATAATAGTCATCACCTCACATATTTAACTTTCTTTTGGTAAGAAATCCTTTTAGCAAATTTTATATATACAATACAGTATTGGCTACAGTTACTGTGCTGTATATTATTTCACTTAATTATCCTGGAGGTCTGAAACTTTGTACCTATTGACCAACATCTTCCCAATTCCCTATACCCTGGTCCCTGACAACCACCAATCTACTCTCTGCATCTATAAATTTATGTATTTTATAAATATATTATATCAAAATCAGATAAATGTATGGGCTTATTTCTGGGCTCTCTATTCTGTTCCATTGCTCTATATGTCTGTTTTTATGCTAGAACCACACTGTGACTTTGCAGTATATTTTAAAATCAGGAAGTGTGATGCCTTCAGGTTTGTTCTTCTTGTTCAAGATTGCTTTGGCTCTTCTGGATCTTTTGTGGTTCCATATGAATTTTATGATTTTTTTTCCATATCTGTGAAAAATGTCACTGGAATTTTGATAGGAATTACACTGAATCTGTAGATCACTTGTGGTAGTGTGGACATTTTAACAATATTAATTTTTCTGACCCATGTACATAGGATATCTTTCCGTTTATTTGTGTCTTCTTCAATCTTTCATCAGTGTTTTCTAGTTTTCAATGTACAAAACTTTCACCTACCTGGTTAAACTTAATTCCAAGTATTTTTTGATACTAGCATTAATGGGATTATTTTCTTAATTTCTTTTTTGGGTTGTTCATTATTAGTGTAAAGAAATGCAACCAATGTTTGTATGTTAGTTCTGTATCCTGCAACTTTACTGAATTTGTTTGTAAGTTTTTGGGGTTTGTGTGTGTGTGTGTGTGTGTGTGTGGTGTCTATAGGGTTTTCTATATAAAATCATGTCATCTATAGACAGAGACAACTTTACTTATTCCTTTCTGATTTGGATGCCTTCTATTTCTTTCTGCTAACCTAATTGTTCTGGCTAGGATTTCCAGTAGTATGTTGAGTAGAAATGTTGAGAGTAGGGGCACCTGGGTGGCTTAGTCGGTTAAGCGTCCGACTTTCGCTTAGGTCATGATCTCGCGGTTCGTGGGTTCCAGCCCCGCGTCGGGCTCTGTGCTGACTGCCGGCTCAGAGCCTGGAGCCTGTTTCAGTCTGTGACTCCCTCTCTCTCTGACCCTCCCCTGCTCACGCTCCCTCTCTCTCTCTCTCTCTCTCTCTCCTAGAAATAAATAAAAATATTAAAAAAAAAAGAAATGTTGAGAGTAGGCATCCTTGTCTTGTTCCTGATATTAAAGGAAAAACTTTCAGCTAGTCATCATTGAGTATGATGATGTTAGTTGTGGGCTTGTGCTATATAACCTTTACTATGTTGAGGTACATACCTTCTATAACTAATTTGTTGGGAGTTTTTATCAGGAAATAATGTTTAAAGTTTATTTATCTAGGGGCGCCTGGGTGGCTCAGTTGGTTAAGCATCCGACTTTGGCTCAGGTCATGATCTCACAGTTCGTGAGTTTGAGCCTCGCGTAGGGCTCTGTGCTGATAGCCATCTCAGAACCTGGAGTCTGTTTGGGATTCTGTGTCTCCCTCTCTCTCTGACCCTCCCCTGGTCACACTTTCTCTCTCTCTCTCTCTCTCTCTCTCTCAGAAATAAACAAAACATTTAAAAAAATAAAGTTTATTTGTCTATTGAGATGATTATATGATTTTTAGCATTCATTCTGTTCATATGGTGCATCACATTTAATAATTTGCCTATGTTGAGCCATCCTTGCATCCCAGAGAATAAATCCCACCTGAACATAGTGTATAATCCTTTTACTGTGCTTCCAAATTGAATTGCCCATAGCGATTTCTTATGATCCTTTTTATTTCTGTGCTATCAGAAATAAAAGTTACAATGTCTCCTCATTCATTTATGAGTTTATTAATTTGACTCTTTTCTCTTTTGTCTTAGTAGAGCTAACGGTTTGGTAGTTTTATTCTTTTTTAAAAAAACAACTAAATCCTGTTAATCCTTTTATTTATTTTTCTCATCTAGATTGTATTTATTTATGCTCTAAACTTTATTAATTTCTTCCTTTTTTCAATTTGAGGCTTGGTTTGTTCTTCTTTTGCAAGTTCCTTGATGTGCAAAATTAGGTTATTTGAGGGTTCTTTTTTCTAATTTAGGTACTTTTTCTGTATCTTAAAAGTTTTGGTGTGTTGTGTCTCTCCATTATTATTTGCCTCAAGATGGTTTTCTATTTCTTTTTAGATTTATTCTTTGATTCATTGAGTGTTCATTTTCATGTTGTTTAATATTTCCACATACTTATGAATTTTCCAATTTTTTTCCTGTTATTGATTTCTAGTTTCACACAATTGTGGTCAGAAAATATACTTGATATAATTTCAGTCTCAATTTGTTAAGACTTCTTTTGTGATTCAATGTTCCATGGGTGCTTACATAGAATATATATTTTGCTGCTATTGATGGGAATGTTCTGTTTATGTCTATAAGATCTATTTGGTCTATACTTTCATTCAAGTTCACAGTTTCCTTATTAAATATTTATCTGGAAGATCTATTCATTGTTGAAAGTGAGGTATTGAAGTCCCTACTATTATTGTATAGCTATCTACTTTTCCCTCTTTTGTTCTGTTAATATTTGCTTATATGTATTTAGGGGTTCTGGTGTTGAGTGTATGTATATTTGTAGTTGTTATAAACTTTTATATAAAATATAGGCATTCCTTTATTTGGTAGAAGAAAAAGGCATTGACAATTCTCAGTATGAATATGAATATGAATGAATATGAAAGCTCACCCTTGACAGCACTCCCCACCCAGTTTGGGGAGAAAAGTGTCTTCTATTTGGCAAGTCCTGTAATCTACTATGAGGCCTTCTTACAAGGCAGGCATGACACAGAATGACATCTGCCTACAGTAGAAGAACCAGGTCTGGATGGATCAGCTTAGCACTTACATTTGGGAAGGTGACTCTCATTTGGGTTAAAATCCAATGCATGTGCTAACACAGGGCTGGTGACTGCTGATCTTGAATTAGATAAAATGAATGTGATTTTTCCACATTTCCACAGTTGCTTCCATGTAAAAATCACTTTTATAATAAATCCTTTTTCCTTAAAACATATTCTGATCAAATAATCATGAAAAGGAAAGCTCACCTAGTCCCCCAAGTCTATAATATAAAAGCAAGGAGAAAGGACAGGTTCTCTGCTGTAATCATGTTCATGGAATTCACAAAGGCAGAGGGTGAGTTAGACCCTGGGAGTATCACTGTGCTGTGTGTGCTAAAACTTCCAGGTACTGCCCCTCCAGCCTCAAATTGGTCAGCTAGCCAGGTATATGCTGTCCACACTGGTTCTCCCACAATCAGACACAGGGCCTTCACTTAGTTATTTTCATCCAGTGTGGAATGGTGATAAATCCCTAAAGGAAGAGTTATTATGTCTCCTTTTTCCATGAAAATGTGGATCCACTTGATCTCTTTATCTCCCATATCAAAGTACCCACGGCCATCCAAGATGTAGCAGATCTCATCGTTGAGGTACAGATGCTCCTCATAGAACATCTCCATCTTTTCTTCATTATTTGGTTGTTTCTCTTTGCATACGGTTATTATGTCTACCCAGTAGTAGTTTCTCTCTTTTTGAATATTTTGTTTTTCCAGATCATTCTCATATTTCTCAGCAGCCAGCTTCCAGTAAAGAACCCCAGCTGGCACGTCTGCTCCAGGTCTTCTATGGGACAGGGGTGGGAGTGGGGGGGTAGACGGCTTGCTGTGCTGGGGCCACCTTGGGTTGCAGGTGGACTTGTCCATGTCCCAGGCCTGCACTACTGCCTGGCCATGGGCAGCTGATCCCACACCAGCAGCTGCAGGAGGCGGTGGGGGAAGCAAGATGGGGGGCCATTACATATGTTTGATGATGAGTTATTTTTCATTATATGATGACTTTCTTAGTCTCTTTGTGACAGTTTTGATTTAAAATCTATTTTGTCTGATAGAAGTGTGGCCATCCTTATTCTCTCTGGGTTTCCATTTTCATGGAACATCTTTTTCCATTCATTCACTTTGTGTCCAATCTGTGTCCTTAAAGCTATAATGAATCTTTTGTGGACAGCATATTATTCTATCATTTGTTCTTTTCATCCATTTAGCCATTCTATGTCTTTTGATTAGAAAATTTAATCCTTTTACATTTGTGATAACATAAAAGCTTCCCTAAAAGTACTCTGAACATACCAGAAAATCCCAATAAGTCTATCATTAAATTTCTTTTTTTTAATCATTAAATTTCTTAATAGAAATTTTGCAGGACTGGAGAGAGTAGGGTAACATATTCAATGTGTTGATAGAAAAAAAATAAAATAAAAGAATACCTGGCAAAGTTGTCCTACAAACATGAAGAGGCAGCATGAGCATAGCAAGTTTATCACCACTACTCCTGCTTTACAAGAAAAACTAAAGCGGATTCTTCAAGTCAAAATGAAAAGATACTAATTAGTAACATGAAAACATATAAAACTCACTTTTTAGGTAAGCATATAGTCAAATTCTGAATACTCCAACACTCTAAATAATTATAAATAAATTTTAATTCTGCTTAAGGCCCAGAACATTCCAGAGTCACATTTCATTCATTATATATTAACCCCATCACCACATTCTTATACAACAATGTTTATATATATGCTGATTATCTGGGATTTTCAAGAATAGTCACTGCAGCTGTTTTACTCACTACCAACATACATAGTAACATACCTGGCACATATAGCTAGTCCTTAGCCAAAAAAAAAAAAAAAAATAGTATGCATGCTATTTAATAGTCTAAGTCAGTTCTGCCCAGAGTGTGGCCCTCAGACCAACAGGATAGGTATTACTGGGATTTGTTTTTAAGCTTAAGTCCATGAGTCCTACTTAGACACATAAAGTCAGAATACATAGGGGTTGGGACCAGGCATGTGTGTATAATAAAATCTAGGTGATTTGTACACTGACTAAAGTTTGAGAAGATCTGGTCTAGGTAAAGTCTTTAAAAGGAAAGTAAAATATTAGAAACTTAGCATATATCTGAGATAAAATCCTTGCATTATAATGTGTGAGCTATGACGAATAATGAGTGTCATAAAAATTCAAGTAAAATTAGTATCTTGACAAGAAAAGAAAGAAAACAAGAAAAGTCAAGGAACATGATGGCAGTTTGGGAGTAATGTTACTATGGAGAAAAACCTTTTAGAAGAAAGCATATCCTGAATTCTTCTTAAGTATAATACTAATGCTTTATTACAAAGAAAAGCAAGTACTCACTACATATAACCAACAACTTAGTAAAAATTTAAGAAAAAAATAAAAGCATACATTTGGCAAGTCATAAAGCAGAAACATTGAGCAGAAGGGAAAAGAGACATTGAAACACAGAGAAAAGTGACAGTAACAATACAAAAAATAAATAAATAAGCTAGAGATAGAGAGTAGATGGAGATATAGCCAGAGGTAGAAAAAACAGTACTAAAGGACCATTAATAAACTTGTGTGCCAAACAGAGGCAGTTAGTTGAAGACATGTAAACTCCTAAGTATATATCTTAGCCCCCATGCATGGTGGCTTCCAAATTGCTTAGACACTCAATGAGGTATATGTGGACATATTCACGTGCCTCCTGCCCACCCCCTCTCACTTGAGGCTAAAGACAAAAAGAAGAAGGATGAGAACTGTGTTTGGAACCATATTCTAATGACATTTTTGTCCTGGTGTGTAGGAAGTGTTGAAAATAATAAGTCTGCTTTTAAGATACCATTCCTTGGCTTTCTATGGAAGAAGTATCACATCCAGTGTAAGATAACAATCTACTCAGGAGAATTCAAAATCCTACCCAGGAGGGACACAGTTTTAGAATCATGGCAAAGTACCATGTTATTACAAGAAATGTCTTTTCTTCCCAAATTTCAGAAGTAAGAGCACATTTTCAGGCTTTTATTACTTTAATAAACATCACTACAAAAGCAGGGCATTGCTATTTTTTAATTAAAGTAATTTTTAGAACAATATCAAAACTTCAAGGTAAACCTACATAAGAGAGAGAAACTGTTCAGTTTTCAACTGCTATAACCACACTCTATTGACTGACATCTTTACATGGACACATTTATGTGCATGTGAATTTTAGAAAAAGAAGCTCACAGGCTGCACCAATTTTTAGTGCCAATCCACCAAGTAGCTACAATCATTGCTATTTTAATAACTGTATTCATTTCAAAGAAACCCAAGTAATGCAGCTTTCTGCAAAAGCCTTGAAACTGACTAAGCCCTTGGGGTATCAGCATTTCTAAAGGAAAGAGGTTCACAGTTTACTATGCTATTTATAAGCATATTGAAAGAGAAAGATTAAAAACAGCATTGTAAGTGTCTCCCTGAATTTTATGCCTGCCAACTCTTTACTCATATTAGAAAAAAGAAAACAGTGTAAACTAAGGGGATATAATCTACTCATACCTTGATTAAACTAAGGCAGAAAAACCCAAAAGTTTCTGTGTTGCTCTGGAGAAATGCCTCAAAAGGCATCTAATGGAGTCAGTCATTCTGCAAAAGCCCTCACATTTGTGGAACCTGTCATATAAGCATCTGGCTGACCACCTCCATGAAGCATTCAGAGATGAATCCAGTTTTAAACCAATTTCTTCCCTGCTCATAAACACCAGATTATATTCTCAAGTAGGATATATAAATCTTGATGTGGGTTGACACTCCCCAGCTAGATCATACAGTCTTGAAGAAACTTCCCTTACAACCCACCTAGGATGCAATATAGTATTTTATGCACAGAAGGTTCTAAATATTTCAGTTTAAACCTGAGTCATCATGCTTAATGTATTTACCAGGGATTCCATATCTGTCACACAAGGATATTTGACTCAGCCACTATTGTAACCACATATAATTTGTTTAGGGGCTGAGTACTTTCATAATGGTTGCCATGGGTGATAAATCTAAGCAGAACTGAAAACCCACATTTTGTATTCATTATAAATTTTTCCAAAGTGAGAAAAAGCCCATGCTTTTTATATGCAACATTTCCAGAGAGGATCTTTGAGGGAAAATTCTTGCAAGTTTGGGGAGAATTGAGAAAAAGACATTTGTAAAATTGATATTTTTTATTCTATCCTTCCATAGCCAGAGATTTACTTTGGGATTCAATGGGTCATAGGTACATTGGTCATGATTGCCAAACTCAAAAATCTGGAAGCAGTCTGCTGAAGCCATAATTGTAATTGGGACTGTTGAAAAATCTGAAATAATAGCCAAAGACAGGAGCCTTTATATACCTCATTCATTTAGTCTTAGAACTGGTTACTGTTTAGGATCCAAGATTTCAACCTGGCCGAAGACAGTTCAGAGAAATAAATAATTTCTGCTCTTCTAAAGGGGAAGTCTGCATGCCACCTTTAAGTTAGTATCTTGCAGCATAATTACTGTGAACATACTTAGCCAGTTCTGTAGAAAATTTCACTGTCTAGGCTTCTGAGGCTATCCAGTTTTTCTTGGAAAATTTTACAACTCCAATCAACAGTTGCTAGTCTGTAGCAGCCTGTGGCTCTTGAAAGGCAAGAAGCAACCCTCCTCGGTGATCATTTCTGAAAACAATATTACACTCTGCATCCAGGTACCAAGTAAAAATTCCTCCAATGTGTAAAGGTTTGAACATGTTTTGTTCCGCATGCCTGGAGTGTTTCTCAAAATAATAAATTTATCTCTCCAACATTCCCAAACAAATGCCTTAGCATATATATCCAAGATAATCACAAGGTTTAACTTTTCAGGCAGGGGAAAGATAACACAGTATAGGAGATTGGAAAAAGATCAAGATTTGGTACCAATCTGCTTGGTTTCTAATCTCATCTGTGAAATAATCTTGGGAGTATATATCTTTAGCTGTCTGAGATTTAGCTAAATAATTTCTATAGTCTTGTCCACCTTCATTCTATAACATGAGGAGCCTGGAAATATCTCTATTCTTTCTTGACCATTACCATGATAATACTACATTGTCAATAAATATATATGATATTCTTTCTTTCATCTGCATAACACACTCTTGATGCAGCCAGAGCCATCTACAGACTGTGTATTAAACAAGGCTCTTTGGGTTGGAAGTAATAAAATATGAGCCATTTACAGACATTGAAACACAGAGAAAACTGCCTGTAAAATTGAGCCATTTACAGACCTTGTATTAAAACAGGGTTCTTTTGGTTGGAAGTAATAAAAAATATGACTTGAACTCATTTGAAAAGAAAACAGAATTTTTTAGAAGTATTAGCTGAATAAAAGCTAGAATATCGTATAGGACCATTTTGGTACATTCAAAGAAATACTGTCTGTAAACCAAATTTAATTATTGATTAAAAAATAATTAAAATCTTTACTGAAGTTTCTCAAACAAATTCAAAGAGATGGATTTTTAATTCACAGAAGGGTTTCATAAAATTCTCCACTTCTCAAATCCTCAACAGCTCTCACATACTGAGGCCAACTTGCTGTCCCTCTTTCAACCCTCTCTAAGTCCACTCCTAATCAAACAGTAACCCAAGCCTCCCCCATCCATGCAGAGCATCTCTATTTCTTCCCTCCTCCCCTTTTAAAAATTCTACAGTCTTCTATTTTTAGTCCCCCTTCCAGTGTAAAGTAAAGCTCTCTTCATCCTAATGTTTCAGGTCTATCTACCAATCCCTCAGAAATAGTAATACAAAACAAGGGAACTTGGGTGGAAAATTTGGACTCAACTTTAGAAAGTGAAGAAAAAGGGGAAAAGGGAGATGGATGACCTCAACAGGGATATTAGAAAGGGAAAAGTTTAAAAATTTTTATAATTTTACATATTCTTTTATTTACTATACACTAACATACATGGGGACAGCAGGCTCCTGACAATCTATATGAAAAGAAAATAGCTGGGCCTCTAGAATACACTAGAAACAGTAGAATGGATATTTTCAAGGATATCTTTTTTCAATCTGCTTTTCCTGTCTGTGCATGTTTGTTTTTCTTCTCTCCAGCTCTAGAAACTGTTCTTGACTGCATTTTTGCTTTTATATGGGAAAAAGCACTTTCCCACTGAGATCTCCATTTAATATGTTATATATTCAGCTACCAAGAGAGTAAATCATCTCTTCATAATAGGAAGGGAATCTGATTCCATTTATATCTCAGGTCCATTTCACATCTAATTAAAATGGGCAAGGTGTCTGGTTCATATTTTCCCAAATACATCTTGAAATAGATGCAAATAGGATTTCTTAAAATGCAGTGGAGAGTATGGTCTGAGAAGACAACATAGCTGGTCACTTACAAACCCAATCATAAATTCCAGGTCAGAGTGTAAAGTAAAATTTCAGATTTTTTAGATAGGTTACAGAATCATTTGTCTCTTCATTGTTGTTATTTCAGTTGTATTTCATGTATCTCAGTTTCAGTGATGCATCCCTTATTGTAGGGTGAAATATTTAAAAATACATTTCTAGAGGAGTGCCTGGGTGGCTCAATTGGTTAAGCATCTGACTTCAGCTCAAGTCATGATCTCACAGTTTGTGAGTTCGAGCCCTGTGTTGGGTTCTGTGCTGACAGTTCAGAACCTGGAGCCTGTTTCAGATTCTGTTTCCCTCTCTCTGCCCCTCCCCCACTCACACTCTGTCTCTATTTCCCTCTTAAAAAACATAAACATTAGGAAAAAATTTTAAGGGGCACCTGAGTGGCTCAGTCATTTAAGCGTCCGACTTCAGCGCAGGTCATTTTCTCGTGGATTGTGGGTTTGAGCCACGTGTTGGACTCTGGGCTGACAGCTCAAAACCTGGAGCCTGCTTTGGATTCTGTCTCCCTTTCTCTCTCTGACCCTCGCCCGCTTCTGCTCTCCCTCTCTCTCAAAATAAATAAACATTAAAAAAATTTAATGAAAATGTTTCTAAGTACATTTCTAGAGATAAAATATTTTCTTCATTATTCATTGCATATCTTCACATAATATTATCACTTGCATTAATTTTCCTGATGAAACACTGGTTTTTATTTTTATCCAGAATCTTGCTTTCACATTAGTAAGATATTTAAACATTTCAATATATTCACTGTATAGATAATGCAACTAAGAGACTTATCCAAGACCACACAGCTGGTAAGAGAAAAACACAGCAATTTTATATCTTTACTTTTCATTGAGTTTCACCTGTGGGCCTAAACAGCATCAGTAAAACCTGTTCTGTGCATTGGAGGAAGTGTCAATTTAGGATCAGCTAAGTTAGAGTATGCAATCTTCAGAAGAAAGATAAAGGTAGAACCAGCCAGCAGCTTTGGAATTTAATACAAGATAATATGCAGGCTAAATTCATTATTAAGCTAGGAACAAAGTTATATGACCCAGGAAATTTATAAAACTCTGAATTTTCTTTGTATCTTAATACCTACAGTAATAGTGAATTCTCCCATAGCTTTAACTGTACAGAAGAGGTTGAGAAATGACCTTTAATCAAATACCTGCAATTCACACACATAGAAATAACCTATTTAGAGTGTAAAACTGGGGGCACATGGGTGTCTCAGTCAGGTAAGCATCTGACCCTTGATTTTGGCTCAGGTTGTAATTTCACAGTTTGCAAGATCGAGTCCCCACCTTGTGCTTTGTGCTGACAGGGCACAAAGAGCTGTGGGATCACATCAGGTTCACCAATTGTGATTTGGCTTATTACGTCAGGGACACCAATTGTGGGTTCGGATTTTGGCTCTATCCAGCAAAGCCAAGGAAGGCAGAAAGGATTACTCAAGACTCCACAAGTCAAGAGAGGTGAGACAGAGGGTAAGGGAAATCTCCCTGAGCTGCTCTCAAGCTTCTGTATTTATTAGGCATACATATAGGGAAACATGGCACAATATACCAGTGGCTATGTGCCAGTAAGATTGTATAGAAAGCTTGCCAAAACAAAAACAAAAAACAAAAAACAAAACAAATAAACAAACCAGGTACTCCCAGGACTATAAAAGAGCAGATGCAGGAAACAAGGTGGAGAACAAGATAAGATATTCCACAGATAACGTGGTCTAAGAAATTCATGAACACAGGCAGGATTCAGTCCTTATATAAGCATTAACTAGCTACTGGTCTGGTCTGCTGTTTTCAGCAGGGCCAAAAAGCAGTGTATAGTGTTCCCTAGAATCTCCTTAACCAGGACATAGCTATTTGATTTCCCACAGGGAGCCTGCTTGGGATTCTCTCTCCCTCTCTTTCTGCCCCTCCCCTGCCCCTGTGGGTGCTCTCTCTCTCTCTCTCTCAAAATAAACAAATAACATTGTAAAAAAAAAAAAAAAGAATGTAAAACTGGATTTAAACTTTCCTTTAGTTAGATTCACATAGATTTTGCATTCAACTGTTTTTACATCAATAAAGAAGAGGAAAAGAAGGAGGAAAAAGATCATCTACCTAATTTGATCATAAGGCTGGAAGGAAGATGGGCAGAGATGGTGTCCAAAGAGTTAATCACACTAACTGGAGATACCAGCAAAACCATGAGACAGAAGCAGGTAAACTGCAAAAGTGTTCTTGGTGATCAAGGTATGTAGAGTCTTGACTTCCGAAGGGCAGTAACAAAAGAGCTGGATTACAGAGAGATCCAGATCAAGGAAGTCCATGGTCAAGGCCAAATTCACATAGATAAGCACATGGGGGAAGGTGCAATAGGAGTTAGGGCTAGTGGAACTACAAGGCAAGTCAAAAATATTTATAGATGAGCTGGTAAAAGCCAATCAAACTTGGGACATTTTATCTTTGTAGTAGTTAATTTTATGTATCAACTTGATTTGGCTAATGGATGTCCAGTAGTTGGTAAACTTTAGAGCGCCAGCAATGGTGCTTTTAACAGGCTAGTATTTAAACGGTCAAAGAAGCTCCCTTTTCACCAGTGTGGGCAGGCATCGGCCCATCTGTTGAGGGCCCTAAACAGAACTAAAAGGTCGAAGGACACGTTCTCTCTCTCTCTTTTTGAACTGGAATGTCTAATGTTCTTGAATGGGGACATCCCATGTTCTCCTTCCCTTGAACATTGCAGCTCCTGATTCTCCAGCCTCTGGCCTCAGTTGAAGTACACCACCAGCTTCCCTAGTTCACCAGCTTGCAGATGGCATCTTATGAAGGGCTGTGGTTAGACTTCAGTGGTCTTCATGTGTAACAACACAGTGATTTATGATGCACTATTTAGAAATTTTTTTTAATGTTTTATTTATTTCTAGGAGAGACAGAGAGAGACAGCGTGAGCAGGGGAGGGTCAGAGAGAGAGGTAGTCACAGACTCTGAAACAGGCTCCAGGCTCTGAGCTGGCAGTCAGCAGAGAGCCCAACGCGGGGCTCGAACCCACGAACCACGAGATCATGACCTAAGCGAAAGTCGGACGCTTAACCGACTAAGCCACCCATCTAAATAGATGCACTATTTAGAATAATGATAGTTTTCAATTGTTGGTTTATGATGATAGGGTTGTTAGGAATATATACTTTTAAATATATGATAATCTTTTAAAAGATGTTTTCCTCTTGGGATATACATTCTTTGGTCCTGACATCTTAACAAAATTCTGGTCTTCTTTTACTCCACCCATCAGTATCAAATTAGTTTGAAAAGTATCTCTCATTCTCTTTCTGCTAAATGCCTCTTTGGAATTTGACTTTCTCTTTAAAATAGAGATGGTACAAATATTCTGAGACAGAATGCTCTGGCATAGTCAATAAACAAACTCTCTGATTTTCTTGATCCGAGTTCAGAAAGATCTCTAGTTCTTTCCACATTTCCAACTCACAAACATTGCTTATATTCCTCATGTTCAGCCTGGATATTAGAAAGAATTTCACACTGCATAAGATTCCTGGTAAGCAGTCAACACAAATTTAGCCTTCTTAAAATTTTAAGATTTGTGTCCATGAGAAGAAGAATTCAAAAAAGAAAATGTAAAAGTTCCTAAGTGGGCCTAGTTTTTTAAAGATCTATTTAAAATGTACAGAACACCTGGGTGGTTCAGTCAGTTGACTGTCTGACTTTGGCTCAGGTCATGATCCCATGGTTTGTGGGTTTGAGACCCTAATTGGGCTCTGGGCTGACAGCTCAGAGCCCTGAGCCTGCTTCAGATTCTATGTCTCCCTCGCTCTCTGTTCCTCCCCAACTCATGCTCTATCTTTCTCAAAAATAAATAAACACTTAAAAAAACAAAAAATGTATTTAAAATGTTATACATATCTTTAAAAATAATCATATATATGATACTTTATATATATAAGATTTATAGCTTTTAAGCTATAAACATAAGCAAATAAGATTTCTAATAGTCTTATCTGTAAAATGGGGATAATGTTAACTTACTTCAAGGGTGATTATGAAAGGAACAATAAGGGGCACCTGGGTGGCTCAGTCAGTTGAGCCTCCAACTTCAGCTCAGGTCATGATGTCCGGGCTAGTGAGTTTGAGCCCTGCATCAGGCCTGGAGCCTGTTTCCAATTCTGTGTCTCCCTCTCTCTCTCTGCCCTCCCTCCCTTACTCACACACACACACCAAAATTAAATAAACATTAAATTTTTTTTAAAAAAAGAAAAGAAAGTAAAAATAATTATTAAGTGTTGTTTATAAGTACATGCCATTATTATTACTGCAGATGTGCAGCTCCATCTGGGTTGGTATTTAAACAAGAGGCTACCAAATGCTAGATGCAGTTGAGATGATCATAGTAACTACTCAAATCTTGAATTCGGAAAAATATAAATTCAGGAGGCCTGACCCAGACATACTGAATTAAAACTTTTAGAGATGGGGGTGGCTGGGTAGCTCAGTCGGTTGAACATCTAACTTTAGTTCAGGTCATGGTTTTCCTGTTTGTGGGTTTGAGCCCTGCATTGGGCTCTGTACTCAGCTCTGAGCTTGGAGCCTGCTTTGGATTTTGTGTCTTCCTCTCTCTCTGCCCCTCCCCTGCTTGCTCTCTTTCTCACTCTCATTCTCTCTCTCCCTCTTTCTCAAAAATAAACATTATTTTCTTAAACTTCTACAGATGAATCTGACTTCTTAAAGTTCCTTAATTATAATAGATGGCTAAATTTGGATTTTAGTGAATAAACACAACAACTAAGTTTTACTGTGTGTTTGTGATGTGCTTGGAAATTGCTATGTACAATATATGCCATATTCTTCTAACTAGCATAGAAAGTAATAGTTTAATCTTGCTTGACAGATTAGGAAACAGGTACAGAACAGAAGCAACTTCCGTAAATTAATGAGAGTTGGGTGATGACAAAGTTGGAAATGAAACCCAGGTCTTCTAGACTACAGAACAAGTCCAGTAATCTCACCCAGTGCAACATACTCTCTATTCTATAACACTGTGATATGCTCTTCTCATTTCTTCTGTGGAATTCTGTAGTTCCATAACAACTAAAACCATTTGAGCACATTCTACTCTGATTATATTTTGAGCAAGGGGTAGGAATGCACTCCAAACTGCAAATCCATAGGAAATTATGGATAAATTCCCCTTAATTTGTTTCTGTTTCATTTATACTGTCAATGCATTTATAGCTTTTAGAATTATCTACACATGTTAGAGCTAATTAGAAAACTTTAGATATGATGAAATGTTCAAAAAGCCTTTGTATCTTCTTTTCTTTTTCTTTTTAAATATGAACAACAGCAAAGTTCTCCTTTCTTTCAGACAGTTACCCATCACAAAGAGAGTCTAATGCTTCTAGGCACCTTTTTTTTTTTTTTTTTTTTTTGCCTTTATTTCCTGGCTTCCAGTTTAGCTATGTTGCTACTTTTCTTATATATTAACATGGATCTGTTGATGACATGAACTCAGAATTATATTTGAGGGAGCAGTTATAGTTACCAAGAGGATTGATTAGCCATGCAGTGCTAGATGCTGATCAGTCCTCTGTACAAAAGACCCCAAAATAGAGTGCTTTATATAGTATGAAAGTTATTTTTATCTTACATAGTCATTCAGGGCTATTATATGGGGTAAAAGAGATCAAGCACATAGGCTTCTTCTGTTCTTGACGTGTCTACCCAGACTTGCAGTAGAGACATATGAAAAGAAAAAGAGAGAGATGGAGAAGTGTACTTCTTTCTTTTAAGGCCATAACACAAAGGTTGTTTACATCTCTTTTACTCAATGCCATTGGAAAGAACCTTAGTCACATGGCCATACTTAAGTGCTTACAAGACAGTAGAGTGTGTGTGTGTATATATATATATATATATGTTTGTGTGTATATACATATATGTCCTTTATATATATTTATATATAAGGTATATACACATATATATAAAGGACAGAGGGGGAGGCAATGCCAACTTCTGTCATTATCTTCATTGTTTTGGAGATAAACATTTTTAAGTGTTCAGAAGAGATACAGTCCCATTTCTTGGCCTATCTCACCTTATCTGTGGTTAGAAATTAATAAACAAAACCTATTTAAGTCAAAGCTTAAAATAGCAATCTTACAGCATTGGTAAACATTTCTTCTTCTTTTTTTTTGGACTCTGCCATCTCTACAGATGCTAGTGAGGTCTCAATGAATGGAAGCCTTAAAATAAATACTAGGATTTTTTTTTTTTAAGGAAAATACATTTTCTATCGACATAGGGCAGCCTTCTATCAAATTAAGCAAATGTCTTCCACTACTGAAAGCAGCATAAAAACACTGAAAGGACATTGAATATTCAACAAATGTCAGGCAACCTAGGTCTCAGTCTTGACTCTACAGGTGACTAGCTGACTGGCCTTTGGCAAGACACTTTGTGATATTAATGTTGTGGGCAACAATAAAGATGTCTGGTTCCTAATCCGCAGAACCTGGAATATGTTAGGTTATTTGTCAAAGGGGAATTAAGTCCACAGGTGGAATAAGAGCTGCTAATGAGCTAACTTTGAGATGATGAATTATACTGTAGAATTCTGGTAGACTCAACGTAATTAAAAGAGTGTTGTTTTAAATCACTAAGTTTGTGGTTGTTAAACCATTAATGGGAAACAGATAACCTTATTTATATTATACATAGATTCAAGACTTTCACTACATGATTCAAAGCATCTCTTTGACTCTCTGAAGTAGGTATTGAAGAAAACCCAGGATAAAGGAAATTAAGTAGATTGCTCAAAGTCACCCCAAAACTGGTGAAGAAAATACTCAAATGTTTAAGTCTCCAGTATCTTATGTAAGACGTAGTCTTTGTATTCAAGGATATGATAGGAGTTCCAATTCATTAATTTTATGATATTTTGGAGAGCACAGAACAGGAGTTGACACTTTTTTCTAAAAAGAACTGTATGGGAAATGTTTTAGGCTTTGTAGGCCAAGTGCTCACATCTGCCATTGCAGCATAAAAGCAGTCACACACAATATCTTAACAAATAAAACTTTATTTACAAAAATAATTTTGGCAGTGAATTAGCCCTTGGGTGTGGTTTTTTTAACTACTGCTCTAGAATAAGAAGCTTAAATACAGGAAATTTTTCTATTAAGTGGCTGAGCTTAATGGACATTATTTTCTGTATATAGATAAAGACTTACTAGAAGGAATAATTCAGAATGAATTGGATTCCATACTGGTACTTTTTATTTACTATTCCCTTCCTGATTTGCTACTCCCCTCCCCCAACATCTACACAGCTAACTCCTTTTCTCTTTTCAGTCTTTATCTCATCTGATCTTCTCCATGAAACCATGAAACCTACCCTGATAAACCCCTTAAAATTGTAACCTTTNGTTCTACATTTTCCCTGTTAAGGTATTTATTGCCTTCTAATATATACCATATTTATTCATCTTACCTACGGTTAAGTGCCTGTCTTCTCCTAATAAAAATGATGTTTGGGGCAGCTGGGTGGCTCAGCTGGTTAAGTGTCCAACTCTTGATTTTGGCTCAGGTCATGGTCTTGCGGGTTTGTGGAATTGGCCTGCTGGGGATTTGCTCTCTCTCCCTCTTTCAACCCCTCCCCAACTCATGTTTGTGTGTGCGCTTGCTCTCTCTCTCTCTCTGAAAAATAAACTTTAAAAAATGATCTTTACCTTGTTTGCTTGCTGACATATCACAAGTATCTTAATATAGTACTTAGTACATAGCACTCTCTGAACACATATTTGTTGACTAAATGCTGTCCATGGTATCTTATTTGTTTCTTGTTAGGTCGGACTTCTAAAGCATTAATTTCTTCATACTTGAAGTGTGTATGTGACTAGAAGCCTTCACTTAATATTAAATTTCATTTTCTATTGGATATCACACTTTCATTGCCTTCTTAAATACAAACATAATTTCTTTTTTTTTTTTTTAATAGTTTATTGTCAAATTAGTTTCCACATAACACTCAGTGCTCATCCCCACAAGTGTCCTCCTCCATGCCCATCCCCCCTCCCCCCACATCCATCAGTCCTCAGTTTNTAATTTCATTTAACCTACTGAGTCTCCTTCCATTCAAATGGATTTGAGTTTTTCTATTGCTGTCTTTAAATTCACATTGCGATGCAATTCCAAATATGTGTTGTTTTTCTCTCCAGAGAATCTCACAGCAGTGATCGCAAAGCACTTTGAAAATATTTCAGAAACAAGTGGCTATTTAAATGCAAGCTCCAATATGGTAATGAAGGAAAGGAGAGACATTGCAAGACACAAGTGAAAGATAGAGCATGCTTGTGTTTATCCTAGAGCTGTATTGGGATTCCTATAATGATTAATGATGCAATAATATAATAAGAACTCAGTGGCCATGAGGCAGTGGCATTTGCAAATAAAGAATGAGATCGGAAAGTAATCAGCAGCAACTTCGAACTTAGTTAAGGTTCCAAGTTATGCACCATTTTTTATATCATGTTAGTTCATTTCCTTTCATATTACTACCCTAAATCATTTTGCTCTAAGGAAGAAAGAACAGCTGAGTTGAGTATGAAGATTAACGGGCAGTATATCTATCTTTGTTTGCTAGGATGAGCACCTAAAGTTTAGAAAGCAGATCCAAACTTCTCAGTTTGCAAATTGGACTGGAAAAATGCCCAAGAACAGTTTTTTTTACAAAACATACTCTCTAACCCTGGTCATACTGGAAATACTATGCTGCTCCTTAGCACACCAAAATACAAGCTCCGAAGAGACCACAAATATATGACTGAAAATCACAGCAAACTGAAAGAAATCATGTCTCTACAACAGTTTAATCAACATGGAAAGCCTAATTATTTGAATGTGGGGCATTCATTAATTTAAAGTAGACTTCTCTGGCCTATTGTATTTTCTTTCTTGACATCAATACCTTTCAGACACTCAGACCTGCATTTCTAACTGACGGTTTGACTTCTCCATCTCAGTGTCTTGCCCAAGGGCCACTGACACCATAAACACATCATGCTCAAAGTCAAATTTGTCACCTCTCCCTTAAAATGCCTGCTAATAGCACCAGTCATGGAATTTGATTCCTCCTTCTGACTTCTATTATCTAATCATTTACTAAAATCTCATGGATTCTATATTCTCAGTGTCCTTCATATTTTGTTCATTCTCACCTACATTACCCATTATAATACAGGCCTTTATAACATTTCTACTTCGTCATTGTAATAGCCTTCTCACTGGTCTACTGCCTTCTTTTTCTCCAAGGCAACATCCTGCAACCAGATTAATCTTCCAAAATTATATCTCTGACAATAACCTGCTCAAATACTTACCAACTCTTCAACACCTCCCAGGTTAAGGATGACTTTTTTTGTCTTTGAATTCCAGTCTTCCGAGCTATTATTGAACTACCTTTCCAACAGCATCTCCATGATTCTGCCAAATACAGAGACCAAAACGGTAGCCAAAACCCCCTTAACTTGCCAATGTTTTTTTGCTTTTGCTCATAATACATTCCTTATGTGGAATGACCTCCCTTAAATCTTCTGCCTGTGAAAATTTTACCCATTAATCTCACACATGAATCTCTTCATTATATTCCTATTTTCCTTAAAATGTTGTATCCTACATAATCCTTTATTAGTATTTTCCTATATCCTCACCTCACCCCCAGTTAGGTCAAGAAGGACTGTGCTTCATCCATATTTGTATCCTTTTTGACATATTGCACAGGGTACCTACCACATATAGCAAGCTCTTGCTACACGCATGTGACAATAATTAAGTTGAAACCAGAAATATGAACAAGGATATGTCTAAATATTTCTAAAAATCAGTTAGTGGTTTCCAATCATTTTAAATTTCAGTTACTATAACTGTTTTTTGACTCTACCCTGAAAACCTGAATAATATTTTTTCACAAGGGAAAAAAATGTACTGAAATTCAGGTAACCAAATTCAGTTGAACTTTATGAGAACATTAAACCACAAGATCTAGCCATAAACACCTATTCAGTTTGAAGTAGCAAGGAGTATAAATGTTTTGGTGAGAAGTACTCCCAATTACCTTACCCAAACCTTTGTGTTTCCAGGATCACTGTGTTCATTTATTCAAAGTATTAACTATTCCCACATTACTATATCTAAAAACCTGAAGACTATTTTGTGGTTTGTCCTATTGGATTATTCCTACCACTTCTCTGTTTTCTTAGCAATTGCCTAGGGAACTGACCATATTTCTGAGACATCTCTTTAGACTGTTATATGTATTCTACTGAATTTTATTTGCTCAAAGGAAAAAAGAAAGATTACATCCATGGGAAAAAAACATTCTTGTTTTATTATATTACTGTATAAGTGTACAATTTAGAATTGCAAATCTGATTTTGTGAACCCAAAGGAAAAGTCTAATTATTAATTATCATGGTACCATTTCACCACTGCATTTGCAAATACTTGTTCCAAACCTAGTGACAGGTTCTATATTAAAAATGGACATTTTGATGAAACAGTCAATAATTAGAAAACCAAAGTTATAGTGAGCTTACTCCAGACATTTGTACCATCAAAAGAGATCACAGGTTTGGTCTAGTTTTTCTAAAAGAAGGAATGTCTCACTGCAGTTGCTGTGTTCCAACGATGTAACCCAGCTGCTGAGTATGATTCTGCCTTCTTAGTCAAATGCAGGAGATTCCACTACTAGTGTTTCCCCACCATGTCCAATAACCATAAACTTGGAGCCTTCAATATCTCTTTGCCTGAAAGTTTGCCATTTGTTTGGCTTTTTTGTCTACATGAGCATCAATAGAAACTCCCACAATACCCCCATAGACACATAAAACACACACACACTTACAATTGCTTATGCACAATATACAAATAATTAAAAACAAATAGGGGTGCCTGGGTGGCTCAGTCAGATGAGCATCCAACTCTTGAGTTTGGCTTAGGTCATGATCTTACAATCTTAGGATTGAGCCCCACATTGGGCCCTATACTGAACGTGGAGCCCACTTGGGATTCTCGCTCTCATTCTCCCTCCGTTCCTCTGTCCTTCTCCCCCGCTTGCACTCTCTCTCTCAAAAAAACAAAACAAAACAAAACAAAAAAAAACAAAGAAATAAAAAGAAATAAAAAATAAAAAGCAAATAAAAAGACACTTCCAATGCATAAAGGAAAAAGGTCCAAACCTCTTACTACTGATTTCAAAGTTCTGCATAAACTGGTTCCTTACCAGCTTCCTCTTTTGTGACTTCCGATTTTGCAAAAAATACTGTACACTTACATTCCCTTGAAGATGCAGACCCCTCTGTGTGAAATCTTATCCACTATGATGGCATGAATTATTACCATTATGCTGGAGACATTCACAACCCTATTGGTAGCCCAGCTTTTCTTCCTAAGCTCCAGACCATGTTTTCAAATGTTTAAAGCTCCTCTTCAGGTCCCATGTCTCACAATTCCTAAAATTCAAACAGACAATAGAGTTGCCACTTTCTCTACCATACAAATGCATCCCTTCTTTACTCTCTAATCAGTGAATGGAATGACACTAATAATTTTCCCAAATCAGAATCATAGTTTCACCAATATTTTCCATTCCTTAGTACACCTATAATATACTTGATTTTATGTCTAGTTGAAGACCTAATTATCTCTTGAATCCATCAATTCCCATATGAATACTCTAAATGGCCACTATCTTATCTCTATTCTTCAACTGTTTTTTTTCTAGTCTTAACTGGTCTCCTGAGTGTGGGACGGAAGCCATTCCTGTGCACTTTTCCTAATGAAGGTATCAGCGTCCCCACTAGAGCACACCTCTCTATATTTGATAACTGGGTCTCCATGCCTTGCTATATGCTGATCCAAAATGTATACTCATCACTTTTTTTTAGTCATTATTGCTAAAAATGAGTAAAGTACTGGTGAAAATTAAAAGTGATTATTTAGTTAGTCATGATAAAATGTATAAAAGTGAGTTTATGATACAGAATAAAAGAATGCAGGAAATCAATCTAAAACCAATGGCTTTTTAGCCAATTTATGCTGACAGAGCAACTGGAGAATATAATGGAAGGAAGGAATGGGAGTGTGGATTTGCATGTGTATGTAGTTCTCAATTGCCTAGAAATGATTTAGTTCTTGATCTCTCCAAAGCCAAATCTGAACTTGTTGCTGCGTTAAGACTATCTCTCCTGGGTGTTTGGCACATCAAAAGACCAGAGAGTCACCTACATAAAAGAATCTTGATGATAAAAGAGATTTTTCACCTAGGTAAAACCTAAAGGCCTCCGTGGGATATTTATTTATTATTGGACCTTTATTCTAAGATCAAACATGTTCCAACTCAGCCAGCTACCAATCTAAACTAGGTATCAATTGATTAAAAAGTGAGAAGCAAGCAGATGTTACCAGTCAAGTGCCAGGGCTTATACACTTTCAGCCTTGAAAACAAGTTCATGAGGAACTTTCTATTTATATCATCGTAAAAACTGAAGTCACTCCTGAGTGAAGCTGCCAGTTGTGAATCATGTAGGAGAATGTGAGTAAAATTTTATAATCAATAAAATAAAATCAACAAAAATGGAAGTCATTAAAGGCAATAATCAATAAATCCATTGAAAAAAATCAGAGCACCACCACTGTAATTTTGGTCCTAAACTTTTCTCTCAAGGGTTTTGTATTTGTAAGATACAAAAGACGCTCCCACATCTTTTTAGAAAAATAAATACTTGGCTCCATGAACACAGGAAAAAGGATGTTTTCCATTTCATCAATTTCATATCATTTTGTTACCTGTTAGTTGTTCATGGTCTCTTCCTTCAGTTTCATGATATGTGAAAGCAGATATCTTGTCCCTTTCTTCTCTAGGGTCTGACACGTAGTGAACAATTAAGCCTTAAAGAATAGACTTAATGAATATATCAGTGAGGTCTTTGGTGCTTTAAACTTCATTCTACCTGAGATCTTCCTTTGTTTACAAAAACAAAGTGGCTCCTCCCCTATACCAATTAAGTCAGGGAAAGAGTCAAGGGTCACAAATGAGTATGTGTAAGAATTATCCTGAAATGCTTCTTAAATTCAGATCCCTGGGACATACAGTCAGAGGATCCCATTCCTTGGGGTTAGATGGGATCTTGGAGTCTGCATTTTAAGACAAGTACTGCCTAGGTTGTGATCTTTAGAGTTCATAGTGAAATGGGAGTGCTGGATTTAGTAACTGGGATAATGCGTCTGAGTACGGCTAAGCCTGGATTCGACACTTTCCTTGAAAGGTTAATGGAGTTTGGAGATGTCTTCACAAAAACTGTGTACTCATTAGATTAAGCGGAGGAAACCCCATTCTAGAAAACAATATATTTTAAAGTTTATGCCTTTATTTTTTTAAGCTTATTTTTTTATTTTGAAAGAGAGCTAGAGAGTGTGTACAGAAGTAAGCAGGGCAGGGGCAGAGAGAGAGAGAGAGGAAAAGACAGAATCCCAAGCATGCTCCATGCTGTCAGTGCAGAGCCCCACACAGGTCTTGATCTCATGAATGGTAAGATCATGATGTGAGCAGAAATCAGGAGATGGACTCCTAACCAACTGAGCCATCCAGGCACCTTGAAAATAATGCCTTTAAACAAGCCTTTGTTATAACCATTATTCTGAGAACTGAAAGCTACATTTTTCTATACTAATTTTAATAATTATTTAATGCTTTCTTGGTGATTTGCTTTATGTTAGTCCCACTCTACCTAACTCCTTGAGGTTATGAATAGTTAGAAGCATGAACTATGGATTTAGACCTGGATTCTAATCCCTGCTCTATTACTTTCTAAATCAGTTAACCATATGCCAACACAATCTGCTCTTCTATAAAGTGGCTACCAATGTACTTAACCTGTGGGCTAATTTGACATCATTTATGTAAAATGCTTAGCACTGTATACAGCAAGCATTCTATATATGTTATCTTTTTTATAATACTTTGTATACAGTACTACTTCTTTATAGTACTTTGTATATAATACTACTTCTTGATAATATTTTGTATATTAGCTTTCACCAGACACATGCCTGGGGGTTTTATAGCTATTTACTAAATATGTATGAGTTGCACCACAGTAAAAAGAACTAATTTTTAAAATGTCTACTACACACAAAGTCTCATGCTAATGTTTTACATCCATTATTATATTTATATGTCACAACAAACTCATAAGAAAGTTGGCAGATGGAAAACCAACTTCAGAGAGCTGGGTGACTTAACCAGGATCAGAAGTTTAATAACACGCAGTGTTGAAATTTGAACCTAGACTTCAGTGTCAATGTTCCATTGTTTTACACAGTACCACCCTCTGGAGGAGTCCATGCCAGGGTCCCAAGGATCTAGAAGGCCCACTCTGGTCTACTAGTTCTCCCTTGGAGAACTCCTACAGGAAACCACAGGGTCAAAAGAACATGCCCATCAAAACCTGCACTCACATTTTGGTCCATACTTCAATTACCCAGGATCCTAGATTTTTCTACACAAACATCCCTGGACCAACTTAAGGTAGACTTCGGCACATCTCACGTCCTGAGGGATGGTGAAGGGGCAATATGGTGGACTTGGGAGGTTTATTGTGTCTCTGCTCCCTAGAAGTGCTGTTAGTACAGAGTGGAGGGGAATAGAAGGTGATAGGGTTTTAGCATGACTCTCTCTGAGCCACCCCATTCTGAGAGGCCAAGAAAGTTAAATTCACACCAGCTAGAATAAAGGCATATTTGTCAATGTAAAGGAACAGTATATACTTTATTTACCAATTTATTACCTTATAACTTTTGACTATTTAGATATATGCTGTGTGGCTTCCATTAGTAGACTTACCTCGAACCCCATGGTTATTGTGTTGGGGTTGTCACCTGTAAATAAATATATGGTGCTTGTTTGATTTAGGAGAGAAAATCATTTAACAGATATAGGTCTCAGAAGCAAGATCCCAAGTACAGTTTATATATATTTAGCAATTATGGTTACCTTACCTACTTCAAAAAAGGATTTGAAGTGATTTATAGTAAAAGATCAAAGTAAATCAAAGTAGAAAATTTTCCAATCACAGAAACAAAGAGGGAAATGTGAAAATAATAGCTGATAGATTTTATAAATAGCAATAAAGGGTATATAGAATTAAATAGACTCTCTTCTATTTATATTGACAATCTTGAAAGTGCTTAGCTTTAAGTCATGCAGCTCTTGCAGTCCAGAGAACTGTATTAAGAGGAAATCTTTCCAAACTGTGAACACCACACAGTGTGAAGCCAGGGAGCCTCCTCTGTGGTTTCATTAGCATAATTGGATATGCAATTCTCCCCACCTGAAATTTTTCAAGAGCAGAGGAAGGGCCAGAAAAAGACAAATGCTCCCAGGTAAACTCCATGTTTAAGAAGCTTTTCTGCTTTCTAAAATCATCTTTCATGCAATATCCACATGAGGAAGTACACCCTGCCAGAACCTCAACCATGAAGTGGGGGAGCTCATTTTGTCTCTAGAGGCAACTGAAAAATAATTTCCCATCATTACATGCACTCAGTTTCTGAAATGTTCTTGAATAATTTGCACTTCAAAAAATGTGGTCCTATTTTTCAAATTACTTACCCTATATTGGTAAAATTTAAAATCTCTGGTTTTGCGAACTCTGATGACAAATATTTCCTCTGGTGAAGATTAGTCTATGTGGAGTTGAGGAGGAAATAGTATGTTGATACATTTGTTTATTTAATAATCCATTAAATAGTCATTGAGTGAGTGTCTATGATATGCCAGGCAGAGAGCTAGGTGCTGAGTAGATAGTAATATTTATATCAAATTTAGTCCACCACTCTTGGAGCTTATAGTATGTGTAGGCTCGACAAACTTTCTGCAAACAACTACGTAGAAAATCTTTAGGCTTTGAAGGTCAAAGTCTACTATGCCAGCACTTAGGCGTCCAGAGGGAAAATATATTTCCATAAATTTTATATCAACGTGAGTCATGCAAAAACAGGGTAGGGCTTTAGATTCATCCCACAGCTGGCCCACAGTTGGATGGCTCCTGCTATAGTGTGTGAATAATTATTTTTCATCATTACCTCTAGACATAGTGTGCATTAGCAGAAGCTTAGCTTTGATTTAATTTTACCTGGATATTCTAATCCATTCACTTATTCATTTATTAATTCAGTACTTCATCATCACCTACATTGTGTCAGACCCATATAAAGCTAAAATTTTAGTGCATCATTCCACTCCATTTCTTTTTAATAAAACTACCCAATTAATAATACTTTCAAAAAAATTTTTAATGTTTTTATTTATTTTTGAGAGAGATAGAGACAGCGTGAGCAGGGCAGGGTCAGAGAGAGAGAGGGAGATGCAGAATCCGAAGCAGGCTCCAGGCTCTGAGCTGGCTGTCAGCACAGAGCCTGACATGGGGCCTGAACCCACGAGCCATGAGATCATGACCTGAGCCGAAGTCGGATGCTCAACCGACTGAGCCACCCAGGTGCCCCAATAATAATACTTCTTATGTGAGAAATTATTTTTCCTTAAGTAATCCATATATCATAATACCGAGAGAATCTGAGCCCTAATTAGGAGATGAGAAAATTTAGAGCCCTATGATGAATGAGAATTTAGTAGAGACAGTCTGACCCAAAGACATACACTTACATCCAGCCCTCTGTGGGCTTTCTTAGTCTTTTTAGTAGAAAACAGGAGTGGGGTGGGAAGCCATGCCTTTTATTCATCCAGCCATTCATCCATCTGTCCATTCACTTATCCATGTGTACTGAGAACCTATTCTATAGTTAGCATTGAGGATAAAATATATACCAGCCACATGAAACAGAATGCTTAGTCCTTTAACTATGGGTGGCTCTCTCTCTCCTAAAAGGTAAAGAAAGCATAAGCTTTTCTAGGAGAGGGTTTAAGAAAAAAAGTAATTACTTGGGGCATCTGGATAGCACAGTTGGTTAAGTGTCCAACTTCAGCTCAAGTCATGAGTTCTAGCCCCATACTGGGCTCTCTGTTGTCAGTACAGAGCCTACTTCAGATCGTCTGTCCCCCTCTTTCTGCCCTCCCCCACTTGCACGCTCTGTTTCTCGAAAATACATAAAATAATAAAAAAGGAGAAAAAGTCATTGCTTTCTCACTGGTCTGCTTCACTCACACACCCATGACCCTTCCCCAGTAAACAAAATAACTAAACAATAATCACTGTGTTGTTCCATCAGCACCACTATCTGTTCTTGCCTTGAATATCCTCCTATACAGAATGATTTTAAAATACCCATTCAAATCCAGCTTAAATCAAGATAATCCCAGAAATAAAGCTCTGGTCCCATTTGCCTGGTATGGGGGTCTTGCTGTCAAATTCCTAGCTTAGTACACTGGAAAATATCTCTTCTGCAAATGGAGAAAAATGGCTTGGGAACTTTTTCTTTTCTAAAATTCCTAAGTTAATCAGTATAATAAAAGTCATATTTGTAATTGCCTAGGTTCCAGACCCCATCCTTACATTTTATATACATACATTTCCTAACATAAAGCCTTACAACTATTTTATGATGTAATTAGGCTATTTTTCTCATTTTGCAGATGAATGAACTGGGGCTTCAGAGCTTAAATTGTTCCCTTTCTAGTGAGTGTTGGAGGCAAGATACAAAGATGCATTCTACAATCAGTGGGCTAACTTTTAAGGATTTCGCTATAGGGCTGTTTACTTAGCTGCTGGTACAGGAAATATTCTTCCCCTGGAAGGAAAGAAATTATTGTATGATATGATATATGATGTTTTATATATCATGATAGTAGCTTAAGCAAACTATCCATGTGCAAGATAAACAAGCACCAGACTGTTAATGTTGGTTATCTGGGAAACATGGATACTAAGTGTCATCTTTACATATCCTGTGTTAGAGTGGATCTTCTATTAACAACAGTGTGTATTAATTCATAACTTAAAAAATGAAACAAAAAGTAAAAGGAGAAGAAAAAAAGGAAAAGAGAAGAAAAAAGAAAGGGAAAAAAGAAGGAAATAAGTAATAATAATCACAGTCTTAACACCTGTCAGAAATTTCAACATCGATAATGAAATAAATATTTGGTATAAAACACAATATTTCAAAAAGAGCTATAGATTGAATTCTTATATCAAAGAATAAGAATTCATTGAATTACATTTTGTGAAAGAATAAAACTATTTTGAGGTGTTCTTTTTTCCTGCTAGCTGATCACCACATGATATTATTTTCACCACAGATTTCACTAGAATCATCTCGGACTTGAATCACAAGTTCACACCATACTGCTACAGCTGAAGGTTAAGCTTTTCATAAGCCATCCTCTGCTTATCTTCCTCTGCCCCAGGAGAGATATATGATAGGGAAGCCCTTGACTAGTTATCTACAAAATTCAACTTCCTGTCTTCTGTGAACCTTGTATTTTTCTTATCCCATAAAAGGCATATGACTGCTCCATTCTCAAAGACAGTCCATTGATGGGGGTTATAGCTTTCTTTATTCCTACATCCCAGGTCCTATCTATATTCACAATCTGAAATGTACTAACTACTTTTAGCCTCAAGGATTATGTTAGGCATTAAACTCATTATTGTGATAAAAGCATATAGTTGACGACTAACTACTGTTTTTGCACAAGTAGTCAGTTTATATTCATTTATATTTATATCCATTAAGCCATCACAAGTATTGGTTGCGTATGAAATTGCATGGCAAATGGCATCCCATGTATGATAATATTATTATTCTGAAAGATAAATTCTAGTCATCTGCTTACATGAAGTGTAGAAACTAAGTTTCCATGCATTGCTTTGCTATTTCAAGTCCATTCCAACTCCATCAGAAACTTTATGCTTTGCTTCTACAGATGGTCTATTGAGTTTGTCATTCCATAGAATCTGCCTGCAGTTATTAAAGCATTTAGATTAGCAGTTTTTAACTTTAGTCTATATCATAACCACAATGAGATCTTTAAAACAGTACAGATGCTTTGGCTCTACCCTAGACCAGCTCAATCAGGATCTCTAAAGTATGCATGGATCTTGAATGCACTATTATGTAAAAACTTCCAAAGTCTTTCTAATGTAGAGTCAGGATTGAGAGAGCCTGAGTGAGACATTTCAGAGAGCAGAAGCTATGGGTAGAATCTTTATGGAAAAATTATCTGAAAAAGGAGCTTTTCTTATCTTAGATTACTAGGCAAAGAAAAATCTCCTTATTGCTCATTATTCCAAATGGAGATCTGGAACTTGTTCAAAAGCACTTGGAAGATAGATGTGAAGTCAGACTCCTCAAAATATTAGATATTAGTTTTAGTGAATTGTGGGCACATTTCAGCTGCCCTGCCAACTTTCAAATCCTCTGCAATTATTATCCAAAATGTACTTGAAACCAGCTTAATTTATTCTTTTATCTTCTCTTTGATGTAACTATAGATGGAAGTAGAACGCAATGTAATTGTGTTATTTCAGACAATAAAACAAATCATCTACCACTGAGAAGTAATCAAGCCATTTAAATTTGTCATGGTTGCCTGAACACCTGTCTTTTTTATTTTTAGGCCTGACTATATTTCCCTAATAATTCTAGTTGAAAAAGAATCATCAACACAGAGAAATAAATATTTCTTCTGGAAAACAGCATGTAACTGAAGAATCTATTCAACATATAAGCTTAGTATAAGATACTGTGAAAGTTTCTAGGGAACATTCACATTTAAGACTGGCTTTATTCCTTTCTTTACAGAAATAAAGTCTTTTTGATGAAAACCCATGGTCTGGTTTTCTTTTGATAATGACATTCTTGTTGATTTGCTCTGATGTAATTAAAAAGATTGAAGGGAGTAATAAATTCCGCAACCAATGAAATACTGAAGGAATCTCAAACACAAGATTTTAAGGCATGGGGGTATGTCCAATGCAAAATTTCACTTATTCATAGAAAGCATGCTGTTTCAACCTATGGTGTTAATGAGAATTTTAGAAATGGGATAACGGAAGGAAGGCTGTTTTGAAGAGTATAGATATGGGACTTCAGAGCCAAACTATTATAAATCATTTAATACTACATAAGTGAGTGCTCATGGTTGCAGGAACTAATTAATTTCCATCTTCTATACCAGGGGTTGGCAAACTCTCTGTAAAGAGTGAAACAGTAAAGATACTAGGCTTTTCAAGAAATACAGCCCTAATTGGAACTATTCTGCCATTTTAGTATGAAAGCAACCAGTGACAATGTATGCAATATATAAGCCCATGGGCATAGTCAAATTCCAATAAAGTTCTATTTACTAGTAGTGGTCATTGACCGATGGGCAGTAGTTTGCTGACCCTGATTCAAACAAACATTGTTAAAAGTGAAATTTTGTTTTTGAGTATGACATAACTGATCTGCCAATTGATTATATATAGTTTGCAAGACTTCTGATTTATCCATTGCTTTCTGGTCAGTTGATTTGAAATGTCAAAGGCTTTCTGCTAGCATATTTTTAAAAATCTTCTTTTACCATTGATTTATTTTTGAGAGACAGAGACAAAGTATGAGTGGGGAGCAACAGAGATACAGGGGGACACAGAATCCAAAGCAGGCTCCAGGCTCTGAGCTGTCAGCACAAAGCCTGACATGTGGTTTGAACTTACAAAACGTGAGATCATGACCTTACCTAAAGTGTAATGTTTAACTGACTGGGCCACCCAGGCACCCCTCTGCTAGCATACTTTAGAGAAGTCATAAGGATGGAATACTCTAAAGGGAAAGCTGAGAGAAAAGAGACCACATTTAAAATAAGTCTAAGGTTTTTAAGGTCCCTTCTAACTCCTTAAAAGAAGTTTTAGAGTTAAGCTGAGTAAAGAGTAAGGAGAATATTTGGCAAAAATACCTATAAATTATAGATAAGAGTTTGGAGCTATGAAACGAATGTAGCTGAGTTTTGCAAAAGTCACTGACATAATTCTATGGCATTTGGTAACTAGTGTGTATGTTTTACTTTAAAATTTATTGCATCTTTACGTGAGACACCTTTGTGTTTTAGTATCATGTGATCAAGTTTTCCAGTTTTCAAGATCCCCACATTTTAGAGGAAAATAAAGTGAACTAGAAATTCTAAAACTGCATAATATTAGATATTTTCTAAAAATCTTCTGACTGAAAACACACTGCTTGGCAGAAATATGATTGAGGCCAAGAGGTGAAGTCCCAGGAGCTCATATTAACTCAGTTCTGTTTAGCAAGAAAGTCATTAGAAATATCAGAAAGAGAGAAGGACTGAGCATCAACTTTGCAAAATTATAAATCATGCTTTTCGAATTTATTCCTTATTACATCCCTAATGGATTTCTTCAGGGCTACATTTTCAAGGTCTTGGTTTTAGGTCACTGAAAGTGTTCTATAACTCTGAAACACATTTCCAAGACACAGTAATAGTTTAGGACCAGAGATTTTTGTGTGTGATTAACCTTTGTGGGTCATGTTCCCTTTTATGGACCTAAGAGAGGCTGAGTGAAATTAAATATACATTTACTAACCACTTCTTCAGTTTTTTTCTCTGAGGGACTTATTTATCAAATAAGATTTAATAAAGCAGTTTCTTTATGTATACACTAAGTATAGTGGGAGAGTTCCTATTCCTTTAAAATAGGCATTAGGAGAAGAGGAATCAAAAGGATGTGCAATTCTGGTTCTAATTTTCTCTCACTAGGATGAAATCTTCAAATTCATTCCTTATTTTTCCAAAAGAACATAGCGATTTCTGTTTTTTTATTTTTTAATGTGTATTTGTTTTTGAGAAAGAGAGACTGAGAGAGAGAGAGAGAGAGAGAGAGAGGCAGAGCATGAATGGGGGAGAGGAAGAGAGTGAAGGAGACACAGAATCTAAAGTGGGCTCCAGGCTCTGAGCTGTCACCACTGAGCCCGATGTGGGGCTCCAACTCACAAACTGTGAGATCACGACCTGAGCTGAAGTCAAATGCTTAATTAACTGAGCCACTCAGGCGTCCTTATAGCACTTTTTCTTAATATTGGGGTCAAGTAGAATAGCTGAGAAATGTAGAATCAAATTCATGAACCTAAGAGTGATCTGAGCTGAGAACTCAGTGAATGCTAACTATAATAATTTTATTATGATTATATTTAATAATTACTATCAATAATGTAGATATACAAATTACATATTGGGAAAGGCCTGTTTTTCTCAGAATGAAAAGGAAAATAAAGAAAAGTATATTGGAAAAAAAATGTGGCTTTAAATTTGATGCCACATATCTTCAATATCTTGAATCTGTCAGAAGCAAATTAATAAAAAAGAAAAAGCACATCCTACGTATGGCCCTCTCCTGTTCTGAAGTTTTAAGGTAGGATAGTATTGGAAGAGAAAAACTATTCTTCGACAAATTCGCTAAAAACTGATGAAACTTGTGTCCATGAGTAGCAAAAGAAAGGAGAATATAAGTATGGTAAAGAAGCACAGGAATGTATACCCACACATACATACACACTCATATACCCACTCACCCAAATACTAGAGTCATACTGTTTAAAAAAAAAAAAAAAAGTCAAATCTTTTTAAATGGAAATTTGGAAATTAAAAATAAAAGCTAAAAAATTGTAATTAGTGGCTGGATGGTGAATAAGGCAAACAAATTTTGAAATGGACAACTTGAATAGTTGGAATGAGAACTGATATGATTATTTAATGATATTCTATCCCTTTCCTTTAGGATGATATGCCTATTCCGAAAGTTTTTATAGCTGAAGCTCAGTGAAACATAGGTAAGTCTAATTGGGTATGACTTGATTCAGAAAAAGTATGGCTAAGTCAAGTGGTGTTTGTGCCCAATGTTTAAAGGAAATATAAACCAAATCTTCTAAAATGTGGGACATTTTCCATAACTATGAAAAAGTTGAACTATTTCCAAATATAAGATAAAATAAAGCATGTTTTTGGTCATTTTTTAAAGGACCTAAATAAATAAATAAATAAAAAGAGTAAAAGCAAAACTCGATATATTTGATTCACTGTGTACAGAGTTGAGATGCTTAAGGCATTTTCATTAATCTATTAAATTTTAATCAATCAGTTATTTAAATTAATCAAATAAAGACAACTTCAGACAGGGACTGTATCTAAATTCTACACTAAAATTTCCACTTTGTGACATGCTGAGAAGCCACAGAATGAAATGATGATGGACTCCCATGGATGACGTGCTAGTAAGTATCCAACAGAAGAATCAAAAAAGAAAGTAATAGAGAGTGTAAACCACTGGTGTTAGGCTTTGTGAAACTGAATAAAGGGAGACCTCACTAAAATAGAGTTAGGAGGGGCACCTGGTGGCTCACTCGGTTAAGCGTCCGACTTTCGCTTAGGTCATGATGTCGCGGTTCGTGGGTTCGAGCCCCGCGTCGGGCTCTGTGCTGACTGCCAGCTCAGAGCCTGGAGCCTATTTCAGTCTGTGACTCCCTCTCTCTCTGACCCTCCCCTGCTCACGCTCTCTCTCTCTCTCTCCTAGAAATAAAAATTAAAAAAAAAAAAATAGAGTTGGGAGGCCAGAAGGGCCCTCATGCCCTACCACTCTTCCTCAATTGCAGAACCAAGAGAAAAAGGCAGTACTTTGCATTCTCTACAGGAAGAAGCTTACACTTTATTTCCCCAGGAGAAGTAAAAAAGATTTTCTCCTCATCCTCAACAGCCCAGCCAAAGAGAAACTGTCACAACTCTGCCAATGAAAAGCCACTACACTCTGAACACCCAGTTTACTCCAGTGACTTTTTGCTTACAACAGCCCCTCCTAACTTCCCCTTTTCCTCTATAAAAGAGGGTTCTCACCTTGGTTCTCTGGACTTGCCCATGGTTTTGCCATAGGTTGCATGTCACACATTGCAATTCTCTGGCATCCCAAAATAAACTTATTCCTGCTGGTAAAATACTTCACAGTTTTATTTTTAAGATTAACAATTTACAAATTAAGAAATTATATATGTGTATATATACACACATATAATAAAAACCCTGTGTCTGGGGAGGACTGCTCTACTTGCTAAAAAGTATGCTGCCCAATTCATTCATAGCTTAATGAGGCCAATTCCATCTTTTAAAATTAAAAAAGAAATACATTGTGTCTAATGAAAAACTCTTATTGAGGGAGCCAAGATGGTGGAACAGCATGGAAGGTTTTTTGCATCTTCAGTCCATGAAATACAGCCAGATCAACACTAAACCATCCTGCTCACCTAGAAAGCTGATTTGAGGATTAGCACAACAATCTGCACAACCTGAACCACAGAACTCAGCAGGTATGTGGCACAGAGAGGTGAACTGGGGGAGAGAGGAGCCACAGAGGGCAGGGAGCTGTTTTTCCTTGAAGAGAGAGGACGGAGACAGGGGGAAGAGTACATGAAAAGCATGCCCCCACCAGAAGCAGCTGGAGAGAAAGTGGAAAAGTGGAAACAGCTGCAGGGACTGAACTATAAAGAGAGCAAGGAGAAAGGACAGGGTTTAAAGTCAATTAAGACTCTATAAACGGGGGGATCACAGAGTCTGAAACTCTGCAGCTCTATACCTGGCAGTCCTCTGGTGGGAAGGGTGAAGCCCCAGGAGCAGAGTGAAGTCCGGGGAATCCTGGGGCCATGTGTGGAGTGGCAGTTCCTCTGCTGAGTGGCCACCCCACAGCCAAAGATCCCAGCAGATCCTGGTGCTGGAACAAGGTCATTAAGCACGAAGCCTGGTGCCAGAGGATGGTTGTCCATAATCCCTGAAATGCTGCTGCTACACGATCACGTAAACTTTTTCTGGGGCAGGCCGGCACCCAGCCGCAGTCTCTGGGCACGGGCAGCATCACAGTCCTGCGAACGTTCCTGGGTTCAGCCGGCACCCGCCCTTTGTTCAGTGAGACCATCCCCCAGAAGGTCAGAGAGAGTCAAAGCCACAGTTCCTCAGAAGTGAGGGGTCAGGAAACACAGCCGCATCTGAGATAAAATTCAGTGGGGAGGTGCCGCCTAAGGCCTCACGGCTTGAACACACAGACAGTGTAAAAGTGGGGAGTGGAAGTAAGCTGGAGACAAAGGACAGGTGCGGGATTGCTGATCAGGGAGAAGAGACTTCCCATAGGAGAAACTGGTGAGCTGGGTAACGCCATTTTCACCCCTACGGCGCATGCGCATACACACCAACAAGCACCACAACAATTCACCCCAGTAAGCTAAGCAACACCATCTAGTGGAAAACTGTTACACTAAGCCCGGCCCAGCTGGGCCACCCTTGCTCTTCAGGAACGCCACAAGTGTCTCCACCTGCATAGTTTACGAACAAACTGAAAGTTTGACTTTCAGAGGAAAACGATGTAATTTCAACCATATTACAGTCTGTTGACTGATCCATCTTTTCAATTTTCTTTTTTTTCTTTGTTTCCTTTCTCTTTCTTGCATACAGAAAAAGAAAAAAATTATTGTCAATTTTTTATTTAAAATATTCTTTAATTTTTCTCTGCTTTATTTTTTACTTTTTTAATAAATGTTTCAAATTCTACTTTACTTCCATCATTTAATTTTATTCTTTTCCATTATATTCATTTTTTTCAAAAGTTTTCCTTTTTTTCTTTTTTCCCTCTTTCTCTGTTTCCCTTTTTTCTCTAATCTAGCAAGCTCCTTTCAAAACTCAGATCAAAACACACTTAGGATCTAGCGTCATTTATTTGATTTGTGTGTGTGTGTGTGTGTGTTTAATTTTTTAATTTTAATTTTTTTAACCTTATTAACTCCCTTTCTTCCTCCAAAATGATGAAACAAAGGAATCCACCCCACAAGAAAGAGCAGGAAGAAAAGAACAGCCAGGGACTTAATCAACACAGATACGAGTAAGAAGTCTGAACCAGAATTTAGAATCATGATAATAAGAATACTAGTAGGTAAAAAATAGATTAGAATCCCTTTCTATGGAGATAAAAGAAGTAAAAGCTAGTCAAGATTAAATAAAACATTCTAAAACTGACCATCAATAAAATAAAAACCGACCATCAACAAGGCATATCATAGTCAAATTCACAAAATACTCAGGCAAGGAAAGAATCATGAAAGCAGCAAGGGGAAAAAAAAGTCCTTAACCGACAAGGGAAGACAAATCAGGTTTATAGCAGACCTATCTCCAGAAACTTGGCAGGCCAGAAAGGAGTGGCAGGATATATTCAATGTGCTGAATTGGAAAAATAGGCAGCCAAGGAATCTTTACCCAGCAAGGCTGTCATTCAAAACAGAAGGAGAAATTAAAAGTTTCCCAGACCAACAAAAATTAAAGGAGTTCATGACCAAGAAACCAACCCTGCAAGAAATTTTAAGGGGGATTTTCTGAGGGGAGAAACCCCCTCCAAAAAAAGAAGACCAAAAGCAACAAACACTATAAAGGACCAGAGAACACCACCAGAAACTTGAATATTAATGGCAATAAATTCATATCTTTCAATACTCTCTGAACGTCAATGGATTAAATACTCCAATAGGGTAACAGAATGGATAAGAAAACAAGATCTATCTACATGCTATTTACAAGGGACTCATTTTAGACCTAAAGTCACCTTCAGATTGAAAGTAAGTGGATGGAGAACTATCTATCATGCTAATGGTCCACAGAAGAAAGGCAGAATATCTATACTTATAATAGATAATCTAGACTTTAAAATAAAGACTGTAACGAGATGAAGAAGGGGATTACGTCATAATTAAGGGGTCTATCCACCAAGAAGACCTAACAATTGTAAACATTTATGCTCCAAAAGTGGAAGCTCCCAAATATAGAAGTTAATCATAAACATAAAGAAACTCATTGATAATAATACCATATATAATAGTTGGGGACTTCAACACATGGATTATAGCAATGGACAGATCATCTAAACAGAAAACCAACAAGGAAACAATGGCTTTCAATGACACACTGAACTGGATGGGCTTAAGAGAAATATTCAGAACATTTCATCCTAAAGCAGTAGAATATACATTCTTCTCCAGTGCACATGGAACATTCCCCAGAATAGATCACATACTGGGACACAAATCAGCCCTCAACAAGTACAAAAGGATCAGGATGATACCGTGCATATTTTCAGACCACAAAACTATAAAACTTGAAATCAACCACAAGAAAAAATTTGGAAAGGTAACAGATACTTGGAGACTAAAGAATATCCTACTAAAAAATGAATGGGCTAATGAAAAAGTTAAAGAGGAAATTAAAAAAGTACATGGAAACCAATGAAAATGATAACACCACAGTCCAAAACCTCTGGGATGCAGCAAAGGCAGTCATAAGAAGAAAGTTTATAGCAATCTAGGCTTTCCTAAAGAAGGAAGAAAAGTCTCAGATATACAACCTAACCTTACACTGTAAAGAGCTTAAACAGTAAATAAAACCTAAAACCAGCAGAAGACAAGGAATAATAAAGATTAGAGCTAAAATTAATGCTATCAAAACCAAAAAAAATCAGTAGAATAGATCAATGAAACCAGAAGCTGGTTCTTTGAAACAATTAACAAAATTTATAAACCACTAGCCACTTCGATCAAAAAGAAAAAGGAAAAGACCCTAATAAATAAAACTAAGAATGAAAAGAGATCACAACCAACACAGCAGAAATAAAAACAATAATAAGAGAATATTATGAGTAATTATACACCAATAAAATGGGCAATCTGGAAGAAATGGACAAATTCCTAGAAACATATAAACTACCACAACTGAAACAAGAAGAAACAGAACATTTGAACAGACCCATAACCAGTCAAGAAATCAAATAAGTAATCAAAAATCACCCACAAAACAAGAGTCCAGGGCCAGATGGCTTTCCAGGGGAACTCTACAAAACATTTAAGGAAGAGTTAACACCTATTCTCTTGAAGCCGGTCCAAAAAATAGAAATGGAAGGAAAACTTCCAAACTTTGTCTCTGAAGCCAGCATTACTTTGATTTCAAAACCAGACAAAGACTCTACTAAAAAGGAGAACTATAGAGCAATTTCCCTGATGAACATGATTGCAAAAATCCTCAAGATAATACCCAACTAGATCCAACAAAAATTATTCTCAATGACCAAGTGGGATTTATACCTGAGATGCAGAGCTGGTTCAATATCCGCAAAACAATGAATCTGATTCATCACATCAATAAAAAAAAAGGACAAGAACCACACGATCCTTTCAATAGATGCAGAGAAAGCATTTGACAAAACACAGCATACTTTCTTGATAAAAACCCTCAAGAAAGTATGGATAGAAGGATCATACCTCGAGATCATAAAAGCTATATATCAAAGACCCAACATTAATATCATCCTCAAAGGGGAAAAACTGAGAGCTTTCTACTTACAGTTAGGGACAAGACAAGGGTCCCCATTCTGGCCACTGTTACTCAACATAGTATTGGAAGTCTTAACCTCAGCAATCATACAACGCAAAGAAATAATAGGAATCTAAATTGGCCAGGAGGAGGTCAAACTTTTACTGTTCATAGACACATGATACTCAATATGGAAAATACAAAAGATTCCACCGAAAAACTGCTAGAACTGATCCATCAATTTAGCAAAGTTGAAGGATATAAAATTGATGCACAGAAATCAATTGCATTCCTATACACCAATAATGAAGCAACAGAAAGAAATCAAGGAATTGATACATTTATAATTGCACCAAAAAACCCCATAAAATACCTAGAAATAAATCTAACCAAAGAGGTGAAAAATCTATACACTGAAAACTATAGAAAGCTTATGAAAGAAATAGAAGAAGACACACACAAAAAATAGAATATTCCATGCTCCTGGATAGGAAGAACAAATATTGTTAAAATGTCAATACTACCCAAAACAATCTACATATTCAATGCAATCCCTATCAAAATAACACCAGAATTCTTCACAGAGCTAGAACAAACAATCCTAAAATTTGTATGGAACCAGAAAAGACCCGAGTAGCCAAAGCAATCTTGAAAAAGAAAACCGAAGGAAGAGGCATAACAATCCTAGACTTCAAGCTGTATTACAAAGCTGTAATCATCAAGACAATGTGGTACTGGCACAAAAACAGGCACTCAGATCAATGGACCAGAATAGAGAACCCAGAAATGGACCCACAAACATATGGCCAACTAATCTTTGACAAAGCAGAAAAGAATATCCAATGAAATAAAGACAGTCTCTTCAGCAAGTGGTGCTGGGAAAACTGGACAGTGACTTGCAGAAAAATGAACCTGGACCACTTTCTTAAACCACACGCAAAAATAAACTCAGAATAGATGAAAAACCTAAATGTAAGACAGGAATCCATTAAAATCCTTGAGGAGAAAGCAGGCAAAAACTTCTTTGACCTTGGCTGCAGCAACTTCTTACTCAACGTGTCTCTGGAGGCAAAGGAAACAAAAGCAAAAATGAACTATTGGGACCTCATCAAAATAAAAAGCTTCTGCACAGCGAAAGAAACAATCGGCAAAACCAAAAGGCAACTGACAGAATGGAAGAAGATATTTGCAAAAGACATATCAGATAAAGGGTTAGTATCCAAAGTCTATAAAGAACTTATCAAACTCAGCACCCAAAAAACAAATAATCCAGTGAAGAAATGGGCAAAAGACATGAATAGACACTTCTCCAAAGAAGACATCCAGATGGCCAACCGACACATGAAACAATGCTCAATATCACTCATCATCAGGGAAATACAAATCAAAACCACCATGAGAGACCACGTCACACCTATCAGAATGGCTAACATTAACAACTCAGGCAACAATGATGTTGGCGAGGATGCAGAGAAAGAGGATCTCTTTTACACTGCTGGTGGGAATGCAAACTGGTGCAGGCACTCTGGAAAGCAGTATGAAGGTTCCTCAAAAAATTAAAAATAGAACTACCCTACAACCCAGCAATTGCACTACTAGGTATTTATCCAAGGGATACAGGTATGCTGTTTTGAAGGGGAACATGCACTATAAACAATAGCCAAAATATGGAAAGAGCCCAAATGTCTATTGACGGATGAATGGATGAAGAAGACATGGTGTGTAGATAGATAGATAGATAGATAGATAGATAGATAGATAGATAGATAGATAGATGATAGATAGATAGATAGATGATAGATAGATAGATGATAGATAGACAGATAGATAGATGGATGGATCATGGAATATTACTCAACAATAAAAAGAATGATATCTTGCCATTTGCAACTATGTGTATGGAACTGGAGGGTATTATGCTAAGCAAAATTAGTCAGAGAAAAACAAATGTATGACTCCACTCTTATGAGGACTTTAAGATACAAAACAGATGAACATAAGGGAAGGGTGAAAAAATAATATAAAAACAAGGAGGGAGACAAAACATAAGACACTCTCAAATATGGAAAACAAACAGAGGGTTACTGGAGGGGTTGTGGTAAGGGGGATGGGATAAATGGGTAAAGGGCAGTAAGGAATCTACTCCTAAAATCATTGTGCACTATATGCTAACTAACTTGGATGTAAATTTAAAAAATAAATTAAATAATAATTTTTAAAAACTCTTATTCCCCCCCCATGTGTCCCCAATTCTAATAATTACCATCTTGATTCAGGTGAGGTTACCTGCTCATGGCTTTTGATTATTTTCATTACTTAGTGGTTAACATGAAACTATTTTACTCTAATCTGTCCTCTAATCATGGCAAACCCAGTTATCATGCCTTTGCAAGAAGGTTCCGGGCTTCTTAAATGCTTTCCAAAATGTTAATTAATACAGAAGTAAATTTATTATTGTGTGATGAGTGTGCCATGCTGTATCTTGCTATACTAGCATGAGTAGATTACTTGTAAATAATGTTTTATGTAAAAATAAATTAGAGATCTTTGTCATTTATTTACCAATTTAATACCATTTCTCTTGGAAGAAGTACCAAAAATTTCAGATGGTTGGATTAGTAATACATGTGATACAGCTCCACATTTAATGAGAAGCCCTTGAGAAGGAAGAAATGTATTCCATCAGCTCCTGGAACTATGTTCCTAACTATGTTTTTGTTCACAATAAGATAGTTACCTGTAATCTGGTTTCTAGAGGTTTCATTTATTCCATACTGCAGCTTTGCTACTTTCCTTTAAGTCCTATTCTAGTCACAAGTTTAAAAGCCTTCAATACTTTCATTCATCATAGTTCTTATCTGACGGAATTAGAAAACGGCAACTGTATCCTTTTGCTCTAAGCTATTATGGCATTAATTAATAACTTATTTAATAGATGATAACCTAATTTTACTCCCATAATGGACTCTGAGTGTTTTGAATTTCATGTTTTATTGTTCTTCCATTAAGTACAAATTTTATTACTTCATTGAATATCAAGATATGAAAGAACTTCCTAAAATCGATTAACTAGCCATTCAGGAAATGTATCAAAAGTATTTGTTTCTTGTTCTTTCAACTATTGTAAATTATAAACTAGTCTGGATATAGAGATCCTGAGTCCATGATTCCTCAGGAAATTCTTTGTATTTTCAGGTAATAATAGGCTACTCATGTGATATAGATCAGAAAGCACAAAATTGAAATTTTAAAACAAATCTGTGGAATTTTCCTGTCATTTTCTCAGGCCTCACTAGGTTGGGATTTATTATTTCAGTAATGTACCATTTCATTCTCATAAATTAATCCTTGTGATATGGCTGTTGATTCATATGTACTTTTCTTTTCTATGGCTATCTTCTTGTCTACAGAATAAAGTCTGAATTCCTCAGACTAGCAACTTCCTTGCTCTCTGTTGTCTCCTTCTTGATAATATCAACCACTAATCTCTCTACTTCAAATTTTCTAATTCCTTCAAAAGAGTCTACCTCACTGCCTCCATTTCTGCCCCCCTCCAGTAATTTCTTCTCTTCACTATAATATGGCCTCCTTTCTCTTCTCTCTGCTCCCTCACCAATACATATAATCATTTCCAAAACTGTTTTTGCTAAAGCTATCACTAACCAACTGCCAAATTAAGTGAATGTTCTAAAATTTTTAGATTACTGGATTAATGCCCTTCACAAAATTCTATTAGTCTGCCTATCATAAATCTTCTCTTGGTTCTTTTAAAAAAATTTTTTCCTATCTTCTCACTCATCTGATTCTTTAAGCCTCAGGAATTTAACCCAGACCATTTCCTCTGTTTCAGAGTCCCTTTGCCTACACTCTTTTTTGCCTTAAAACGATTCATTCTTCTTGTCTCCCTTTAAAGCCACTACTTTAAAGAGACCTCCCAGACTATAACAAATCCCCTTGTTTTACATTCTCAATGATGCGATCCTGTAATTTTACTTTATAGTACTTATCACAGCTGCAGTTAAATAATCTTTGCCATTTGTCTTTCCATGTTAGCCTGGAACTCATGTTTAAAAGGATAACACCAAATTCTAGCATAGGATCTGGCATGTAGCAAATACCAAATGAATATGTATATATATATATTTTGTTTGTTTGTTTGTTTGTTTGTTTTCTGAGAGAGAGAGACAGAGACAGCATGAGCAGGGGAGGTTCAGAGAGAGATGGAGACACAGAATCTGAAACAGGCTCCAGGCTCTGAGCTGGCTGTCAGCACAGAGCCGGACACGAGGCTCGAACCCATGAACTGTGAGATCGTGACCTGAGCCGAAGTCGGACACTTAACTGACTGAGTCACCCAGGCGCCCCCAAATGAATATTTTTTAATGGATTTTGAATAAATGGTTTTCTCTTCATTTCTACATCTATTAAATATTGCTTCTTGTGTTTCTCTTTTACCCACTGGACTTCCTGTATTGCATCCTAGGTAGTCCCATCCACTTTCTCAGCTTTCCTTACAAATTTTCTTTAAATGATGGCAAGATTCATATTGCTAGTCCAGAAAAGCTTCGCACTCAACAACTGTACCTGGATTTGTCATAGGTATTGTAGAACCAAACTAAAATGGAATCATTCACAGCAGGGATGAAATGGAGATAGTCAACATAGGTGCATAAAGGAAACTTGACCTAACCTTACAGGAATTTACAGTTCTTCTCAGAAATCAGCAAAGAACCCCAGCCAATCCCTAACTAGCAAGTCTGTTCATATTTTCTCTAGACTTCTTTGTTCCCTTGGTTCAGCTACCCTGGTCCAAATCGGAAAGTAAATCAGTAGACAACCTAGCAGCTAAAAACCCAAATAATTTCTGCATTTATCCCATAAACATCGTTAGTTTGTGTGCATCTTGGAAATTATTGTTCCCGTAGCCTCAGGTTTCTCTGCTTGCAGGTGGAAATCTTTACAATAAATTCATCTTTCTGCTTTTATTCCTTGTGCAGAGTTTAGTATTGGGCAGTATTCAAATTACATATAGCTAAAACTTAGTGAAGATGCAATCTTTCTTTCCCAGCACCCATCCAGAAGAGCATATTCTACTTCAGCTGCCAACTGAAAACATTATCTTCTACCTTCCACTCACCTCCATATTTCTACTAACACATGCAACAAATTTTGACTTCTTATCCTCTCCCCAACGCATAATGAGACAACAGGTCCAGTGAAACTTGATTTTTTGTAAATTGGATCCTTTAACATATCCTGACTATAATTTCCACCAACAATCTCTTCACTGTAGTAGCAAAACACCTTCCAAAATTCTCTTTCCCCCAATCTTATTAGCCTTAAATTTTTCTTTTGCCATACAAGTAACCTATCCAAAGCTCAAACCTGAAGATACCACTCGATTACTTAGAAAATATTCATACTTCACCATCTATAAGCCAAATTCAGTAGAGTTGTCATGCTTTAAAGGTCTTTAATCATTGTCTTGGCTTTGTCTTTAGCAATCTCCAAATTGCATGTTTTGCTCAAGCAACATTAAACCACTTACAGTTCTATCATACATGATGTTGCTTGTTCTTTGACCTTGCTGTACCTTGTGCTGGAAAAGCTAATGTATCCCCTCCTTCCAACTGCTAACTCCTATTCATCCATTAGGACTCAGCCCAGGCATCACTTCAAATGGGAAGTAAACATGATTTCCCCTTCTTCAACCACAAAACCTAGGTCTGTTGCCTTTCTCTCTGCTTACATAATATTCACTGTCTCTTGTATTCAATGTATCATATTTTATTTGCAATACTGTTATACAGTACTCCTTGAAGGCAAAGACTATTCTTTGTATTCCTGACAACTTTGTTCATTGCTGACATATAGAAAGCACTCAATGAATGTTTCTTTTGCATATATGAATAGAAGTATTTAGGAATGAAGAGATACTGAATAGAGTCAAAAATATAAAGCTAACCACTCCT